>NC_089746.1:8987194-9004694 GCF_040412425.1 Macrobrachium rosenbergii | reverse complement strand
TTGGTTTTGTTGCCTAATGCAATACATCGTTTATACTCAAAATTAGAAACATAACTCAAAGACTGTAGACTTATGTCTCTTAGTGGGTCCTGCACAGCCTGTTCTTTAAACAGATAGGCCAAAGCTGAGAAATATATATCCATATACCTCCCTTTTACGAGTGTTATTGTTAATCGCCTGACTTCGACAAGAGAGCAGTGCTCTAAGAACCCGTTAAATATTTACTTCTAGGAAAATTTCTCTCGTAAACTACTTGCGTATCTGAAAAAAAAACCTATTTTTGAGGATTACTTGCTCAAATAAGCCACGAAATAGAAGCGCAGAGTGCATTACGTAACTGGTAAGTGTTCTTAAGATGTAAAAATCACTAACTCCGAGTCAGGATGAAGTGAATGATGATGTAAAGGAGAAATGGCGCCAACCCTCGCATAAAGATCGTCTAATTGCAACGACATCTCTATGCGTTCCTGGTATGAGCCGAACATAAACAAAGAGAGTTCTGGTTACACTTTCGAGATCAGTTGACTTCCAAAGGTCACCAGCATTTCGCTTGTGCCCCACACATATACATTCACGTCAGGGTTGAATGCTTGTTGTTAGGTGGCCTATGACGTCATGTTTATAACTGATCTTATTTTTATTTTGCCTGGACGCTGGCATGATTTAAATAAATCGGTTTGAAGTTTTAAGCTATGAATGTCCGCATTCAGTGATCCATGTGTACTGTTTTCTATTTTATTTATTTGAGCCGAGGTTTAAACGAGGGAACGAATCTTCAATTATTATCCGAGAGAGAGAGAGAGAGAGAGAGAGAGAGAGAGAGAGAGAGAGAGAGAGAGAGAGAGAGGGGAGAGAGGGGGAGTGGGATAATGGGGTTGGGCTAGAATATTGTATGATATTCTATTTAGTACAAGGCAAATCTGTGTTACGAGATCGCCTGACATATATTACACCACTTCATGACGTATTCCCATCTGATTTGCCTAAATGGCTAGAACATATATATATATATATATATATATATATATATATATATATATATATATATATATATATACACACACACATATATACAGTATATATATATATTTATATGTATGTATGTATGTATAAATAAAGGCTAAGGCCACGAAGGAAAACTGAAACAACGGAGTGGTTTCAATTTTCCTTCGTGGCCTTAGCCTTTATTTATACATTCATCACGTTCGATATCTTCGTGATTCATTTATATATATACATATATATATATATATATATATATATATATATATATATATATATATATATATATATATATATATATATTCATATATTTATATTTATTTATCTATTTATGTACGCACATATAATGTACATTTATGTATATATATATATATATATATATATATATATATATATATATATATATATATATATATAAATATATATATATATATATATATATATATATATATATATATATATATATATATATATATAATATACATATATATATAATATACATATATATATCTCTTTTCACTAATATTATTGTAGCACTAACTGAGCTGTGATTGTTGCTCTTTTATACGACAAAAACAAAAGCGAATCTACTCTCCACTCACCACTGGCGGTAGTAAGAAAGTAAGAGGATCAAAATAAAGAGGAAAAGAATGTAAGAGGAAGGCAAAGAAGAAAATAGCTTCACGTTCTGCTTATGTTTTCGTAAATCTGATATTTACTTATGGTAATGCATCCTGGAGTGACGCACCCAGCGCGGCGTTTATAATTATGCAGTGCTTCTTGCGTTGCATACATAAGGGGGCTGATGCAATGTGGGTTCCATAAATCTTAGAGTTTTATTTTGGGTATTTTTCTAGTTTCAGACGGTTTTGTGTATTCTCTGAGTACCCTAGGAATAGAAATGCCACCACCCCCTGAAACTTTACGTAAATATTCTTGAATATAGAGGTTAATATAGACTAAGGCAAGGACACATGGCATACGTATTTTCATGTAGACCTTTCCTATCCCTGCATCGAGGAAAACATGAAAAAGGAAAAGGAAGGGAGGAAGGAAGAAGAGCTAAAGGGCTTAATCACGCAGGTGGCTGATTTGTCTCTCAAGGAAGAACGGTCACAAAGTCATGAATTCAGAAAAGATTTTGACAGTGCAGAACTTCAAACACAGAAGGAGAAATGGAATTCAAAAGTCATGAAATATCAAGCGAAAATATGCAGCTAAAACAAATAAGACAAAATGGAAAAGCTACAGTAATTATTAAAACAATGACGAATGTCAAATCAGTGCAAGAAAAAGTGCTTTCAAGATTTTAGCCTTGTGTTTATAGAGCCGAAAATGTAGGCGTTAACTTTAACATAAGTTTTTTACAGACAAGCAAGCAGGGCATTCAAGCGAAGTATAATGCATAAGACAATGGTCACAAAACAGAAAATAGAAAAAATCCTTGTTTCATCATATATATATATATATATATATATATATATATATATATATATATATATATATATATATATATATATATATATATATATATATATATATGTGTGTGTGTGTGTGTGTGTGTGTGTAGGTGTGTGTGCGTTTATATATAATATATGTATATGTTTACATACATATATATAGCTCAAGTTCTTTGTGCATAATTCAGCAACTAATATCCTTGAGAAAAAGAAAAATGCTCCAAGAATCTCAATTGAAGCAAGAATCATTGACGAAATGAAGATATAAATATGCTGATGTATAAAATCTCGGAGGAGGATAGGGAAGTTCGTAATCAGTGATTTCATGGCTCTTAGGACACTGAAATCAAGTTCTTAAATAAGTCGCAAAATAGTAATTTCACTCATCCTAATTAACACTTATACATTATTGTCTACCTTCCACTAGTCCACGTACCTAGTTCTGAGCAATCCAAGCTGGTAATAAAAAAAAAAAATAGCGAGTGTAATCAGGCTGAAATTCGTTGGGGAAACAATATTTCACATGTATTTACAGGGTGTTTCGAAATTAGAGCCCCTCCCCTCTACAGCATAAACTAAAATTAATATGGACAAAAACAAAAGTAATTCAGAACAGGCATTTATTTAAGTTTCCCTCTGAGTATTTAATATTTTGTGTGGCCTCCATCTGCCTGCACCACAGCCTGCATTCTTGAGGGGTATGATTTCAGCAAATCGTAAAAAAAGCTGAGACTCAAACTCCATTTCCCTGAGCACTTCGGTCATCTCTCTTCGCAGGTCGTCGAGGCTTGGTATACCATCATAGTTCACTGTGCACGCTTCAACACGATCCTTTAAGATACTACCAATGTTTTCACACACATTAAGGTCAGGGGAGCTACCTGGAAATTCACTTGACGAGAAGAAATCGACACCACTATTTCGAAGCAGCTCCTGTGTCTGAAGAGCCTTGAAACATGGTGCCTTATCATGCAAAAATGTGACTTTTCAGTTTCTCTGAAGTATTCGCCATTCCATGACTGTCCTTTTTCTTTGATGATCCACATTAACCGTTTGGCTGTGAAACAGAGAAAAATTCCCAAACATTCAGGAAATTATTTTCACAACTTGGCAATAGCGCACGTCATCGCTGATATCATCCAACTTTGCAGCCCAAATGATGTCATTTTTATGATTTTGCTTCCTGACTGTGTAAATGAAGAATTCAACTGATGCGGCAACATGGAGAAAGTCAGATTCATCCCAATCTCTAAGAAATGAACCACAAAACCATGCATGGTCTTCTCTCTGTTGCTGAGTGATGTTGGGCTTACTGATAACATGAAATGGCTTGATACCAGATTTTTTCAACTCACGATATGCAGCACTATAACTTCTCTTCTTTCTCCTTTTTGTTTTTAGTTCAAGCGCCAATTTACGTAAAGACTTTCTTGGTCTACCCACTGCCTCAGCTATGATGTCTTTTGACTCCTGAGAAAGGACTACAGGCCTTCCAAGATTCTCACTCTTTTCGCGATGACAGTCATATGGATTTTTGTTCCAGTTTCTTTTAACAAAGGATTCATCTCTTTTAATGTATTTAGCTATCCAGGAACGTGAATTGAAGGATGCGCCAGCATGCCTGGCCTCTCTGAAGGTTATAGCCTGGATTCGGTCACTCCATCTGATTTCCTCCGAGCCGTTAGCCACGGCTGTATCTAACTCCGTCACTCAGTCTGAAAATACAAGAAATGTAAAATGAAAAATAGCTTAATAGAAACTTAAAATAATGTACTTGGAGATAGGCTATAGCAGAAAACTTCATAACTTTCGATTTGTTCTGTGGAGGGGGCTCTAATTTCGAAACACCCGGTATATGTATCAGTGCAATATCAATAGTAGCATAATAGCAGCAATGACTGATATATGAGAGAGAGAGAGAGAGAGAGAGAGAGAGAGAGAGTTTAGAAAATATTTCATGTAAAAGAACCTTTTATTTATTTAGTCTTCTACCTCTCTGCGAAGTTTGAATACACACTGAAGAAGGGATCATTTTAAGAATCTCTCAGACAGCATTGTTGCTGACATTACTTCATAAAAATCGACGTGTTACTGTCATAACTTTTAACCTTGAAGAGCAAATTTTAGTGTACTATTTCCGTAACCTTACTGAAACTTCGTGTAATGTAATAATTACAATCTGCAAAATGAAAATGAAAAGCCTTAATAAATTTGGAGTAGTGAAATAGTCATTATCCTGATATGGGAATTTGCGTATATAAATACAATTGTACGTAACACACAACAGGTACTTGCATAGCACACGTACGAAGGATATGACTAATGAAAAATTCAGTGGTTTACCAAATTGTTGCTACATTTGTAGCCCGATAGAAAAAAAAAAAAAAGATGATTTCCACTGTTTCCAAGTAGAAATTCGATTCAATGGTGCTTCGACCATTTTTTGTTTAACGAAGACCTGAAATATTGGTGTCCCCACACCCAGTTCATGTTCAAGGCCTTTGCATAATAACAGGCCTTTCCGTCGGAATCCCGCCTGTTGCAATATGTGGCAACTGGAAAAGAAGAGGGGGAGGAGGAGAAGAAGAAGAAGAAGAAGAAGGAAAGAGACCTGGAAGAGGAGTTAAGGAAATATATGTCGGGCGGGGGGGGGGGCTTCAGAACTGTGTTTGGAAGCTTCATTTTCTTTTGTTGTAAATAAAAGTCAAGAAACAAATTGGTCGCAAAATTAGGCACTCAATATTTGATAATAATTGAGAGAAAATGATTTGATAAGATACAGCGTAATTTGATACGCGGAGCAAAATTTTCAGTTAAACACCAAAAAAGTATAACATTTTTCATACTCGGTAACTGGCAAAGGGGTATCGTTATTGTTTCCCGTGGAATTATGTTCATTAGTTATTTCGTTTTGCTCGTTTTTAGTTTTCTGTAAAAGAAAACTATTGTAGTGCCGGCTTTGTCTGTGCGTTCGCACTTATTCTGTTCGCCCTCAGATCTGAAAAACTACTGAGGCTACAGGGCTGCAAATTGGTATGTTGATCATCCACCCTCCTGTCATCAAACATGCCAAGTTGCAGCCCTCTAGCCTCGGTAGTTTTTATTTTATTTAAGGTTAAAGTTAGCCATAATCATGCTTCTGGCAACGATGTAGGATACGCCACCATCGGGCCGTGGTTAAAGTTTCATGGACTGTGGATCATACAGCATTATACCGAGACCACTGAAAAAAAGATCTATTTTTGGTGGCCTTGATTATACGCTGTAGCGGCTGTACAGAGAACTCGATAGCGCCGAAGATACTTCGGCGCATTTTTTATTTGTAATTTATCATAAGCACATAAAACGTTACGTCAGGAACCTAACGAAAATTTGACCAAAGTTGGTACTCGGAACCGGCAACAAGAAGTAGGTTTAGGGCGGACAAACGAATATGACTTTGAGATAAGGGACTTCTGGAGTCCTTCATGGCCTCCTCGCAGATGTCCTAGGCTCAAGAAACCGAAAACGTAAGCATCAATACTTTAGATTTTGTTTACTAAATTTGATTATGCCTCCTCTTGCATGATTTCAACTGAATCCCGATAAATACCCTTTTCTGATATTTATCGGGTAAAATGAGTTAATAGTGTTTGGACAGTACACCCGCATCGAATATTTTGTTTACTTGCTTCTTCTCCCATCAACGTAATTTTAACTCGGGAGTTTGTTTAAAAAGATTTAAAACTTCTCCAACGCCCTTTTGTTAATAAAAATATTTCGAAAATCTTTTATCAAAATGGGACATTGGTATATATTTTCAGAAAAATAGAAAAATACCTATGTTAATATATACGGTATATATATATATATATATATATATATATATATATATATATATATATATATATATATATATATATATATATATATATATATATATATATATATATATATATATATATATATATATATATAACGTGCGTGTGTGTGTGTGTTTATATGTATGTATTTTTAATAGCCCTCATGACCTGTCTCTCTCTCTCTCTCTCTCTCCGCAAGCTGACCAGCCTCTTTTATTTGCACACCCACGGTAAACATGTAGTTGTCCCTATTCATACAGGCCTGGTCATTGTAGGCGAAGTGTTTCCTCATCCCAGAGGTTGTTTATACAAAGGTAAGTGCCCAATCTTAACAACCACACAGGAGTCTTCCTCATTGTTAATTCATGTTCAACTCATACAATACTTTTTATTCATCGAATACTTACAGTATCTCTTATTTTTCTTTTTACTGTATTCAAAAATCTTTGGTCGAATTGTTTATGTTTGCTATTTCTTTCTTTATACAGTGGGAAAGGCTTGTTAGGCTTGAACAAGTTCAAAATAATAAGAGGAAACTGAATCATTAAAGATCTTTGCTTTAATATCTAGAAACAAAACAAAATAAAAGCTAAAAATAAAAAAAATAATCTTTTGTGGGACTGGAAGGTGTTAACAGCGGACTATTCCACAGCTGCTGAAATTTTATATCAGCCCTAACCAAGCAATGTCCGTTTAAGACTGTGATTTTTTATCCATGAAACCAAGGATAATAAGAAAAAATAAATCGTCTAACGATATCCTTTGATTGAACACAAGAATGTCGAACAACTTTTCTAAAATCTGATTTTGAAGTGAAAGAGACCTTGCAAAATATTTCTCCAACAATCTTCTTTTAACGAACATTTCTGCATAATGTTGTTCATAAAAACTGACTTCAGGAAAACAGAACATCTAATTAAATGTTCTTCAAAGAAGTTGACCTCGAAATAAACCAAAATATTCTTTAGCAATACATAACCTTGAGGAAGGGATTCTGGAAATTATAAGTCTTGAAAAAAACTGGTTTTGAATAATTTTTTCTACTACTCTAGATAGATATTAGTTATCTGTCAAGGTAACTAATTACATAAGAAACAGAAGAACCTTGTTTGTGGTTAGTGATGTTACTTTTTTGGACGTGGCAAGGTACTGAAAGGTTAAATCGAAATTAATCTCCTCACATATATGAAAGCGTTAAAACATGCCACACACGATACAAATATCACACTGTACGACTCTGGCACTGAATATTTTTGTGAAGAAAAACCATTCACACTGCCTCATGAATCGTCTACACTACTCTTCTAAGATTTTGAAACGTGTGCCGGAAGCGGATGGCCCAGAGGTAACATCCTCTAAAATTATCTCCAAACACCAGAAAATAACAAACAGAACATAGTGTTTTTATGAAGCCACAACATTCCCCCTGTCTACTTTACTTTATATCACGTTTCCTAATATTACTAATTCTTAGCTCTTATTAGTCAACTTCTAATCGCTGGGCTTCCTGTATCTCTCGGAAATAGATTGGAATAAGACCTTGGAAGCAAGAGATTAATTTGTGCCCTGTGGATAAACGGCCTCCAGCTAGCGCTCACCGGAAATGACGTTATTGGTGTCACCGCTGGCGTGCCTCTGGGCCAGGGCGTCCGCTTGAGTCACTTTTCGGGCACCGTGTGATAAGATTCTATACATTCCTACAACAAATTCCTTTCTTATTTATTTCAAGAGCATATGAATAATGATTTTACTCTTTCTCTTTCTGTAATTGTATTTGATGACATGGTTTTATGGATTAAATCAAAGCTAAGAGGTAACTGGATCAATTTAAAGACTGGTATGGCATCAAAATATATACAAAGGCTCAACTGATGTCACATGATATGCGCCAATCTTCGTTGATTCATAGGGAATCCACCACCTCGGAGCCAGTTAATTAAATGATTGTGGTCTTGGGAGACGAAACTACCTAATATGGCAATTAAACGCTAAAGTGACAGAGGCGGGATTTAGGCAGACATGAAATGGGAGGGTACATAACTGGTTCGTATTCTCTAGAAGATTATCATGCAGCTGATATGAGAAAAAAATAATGACCGTCCAGTGCTTGAACTCGTTTCCCTTTCTTAGAAGGACCTTTGAGATTTCAGTGATCTGTTTCCTATTGAATTTTGTACATATTTTCTAACTTCCGAAAAAAATCCGGGAAAAATAACTGCAATCAACGTGTTAAACAATTCCCTTCTACTGAAGAAACTTTAAGGTTTCGCTGCGTAAATGTTAAAGTGATGAAGGCGAGCTTCGGATAGACATGAAATAGGGGGGAAAGTAACTGGTGATTCACATTCTCTAGTAGGTTATATCATGCAGCTGACATGAGAAAAAGTAATTACTCGTCTCCCTTTCATAGTAGGAGCGTTGAAATTTCAGTGATCTATTTCCCATTACATTTTGTACATATCTTTTTCTAAATTCTTACCCCCCCACAAAAATAAAGAAAAAATAACTACCATCCAACGTCTTACAAACTTCCCTTCCACAAAATAAATTTCGAGAATTCATTGATCTACATCCCATCATGTATTGTACATAAATTTTTCATTTAACTCACTATGGAATAAAATAAAAACTTTCATGAAAAGATACAAAAATCAACCACTATCCAATGTTATTTTCTCACATGTGTCCCGTTCACGCAGGGACTTCACTGGGATCAAGGATGACCTCAGTGCAAGTCGAACCAAAATAACAGATAAGGGCTTCCGGTTTCGCCATTCATAGTGACGTCACCACTCTGCTGACAACGCTGTAGTTGTTATTGCTGAAATGACCGAGATAGGATAATGAGGGACTCTCTTAATTTAGGGTTCATGGTTACCCAGAGGATTTTAAAAAATTATGGTTTTTCTCTTAATTCTCCCAATTCTGGGAAGATGAATTGGTCTCTTTTAGAGTTATTATCACGCGGTTATTGCTTGAACGCGTCATAGGCGACTTGCTGTCCCTTTTCTGAAACCATCAACACCAGGGTTTATGTTCTGAGTGAGGCTGACGCTGTCAGACTTGCTGATCTCAGCTGTTTTTTTTTTTTAACAAAATTGTTGTTGACTGTCTATATCTGTGGTTCAACAAACAAATAAATAGGTAATTAAACATTCCATGCAATGCAAGGTATAAGGATTTCTTTTAATAAAAGATCCTTTATTCATCCTTCCTTTGGATAATTATGTCCTCATCTAGTCTTTTCCCTTTCAATGTATTTTTATGCATTTCAGCGCAGATTTTAACTTTTCATCGTGAAGCGCATTGAAATATATATCATCCCTATTTCAGAATTTAAGTTTTCTCAGTTTCTGTACGACGGAACATGTACCAAGAAACAGTTTCTTAAGCAGCGATGGGGTGTTAACATACCCAATACCATGACGACATGGAGAAACGTAAGAGTAATGTAAAAATATAAATAAACACACCAGTAAATTTCAAGTCAAATGGGTGACGAATGAGCGTGGGCAGAAAAATGTAAAAATATAAATAAGCACACAAGTAAATTTCAAGTCAAATGGGTGACGAATGAGCGTGGGCAGAAAAATGTAAAAATATAAATAAACACACCAGTAAATTTCAAGTCAAATGGGTGACGAATGAGCGCGGGCAGAAAAATGTAAAAATATAAATAAGTACACAAGTAAATTTCAAGTCAAATGGGTGACGAATGAGCGTGGACAGAAAACTGTAAAAATATAAATAAGCACACAATTAAATTTCACGTCAAATGGGTGACGAATGAGCGTGGGCAGAAAAAATGTAAAAATATAAATAAGCACACAAGTAAATTTCACGTCAAATGGGTGACGAATGAGCGTGGACAGAAAAATGTAAAAATATAAATAAGCACACCAGTAAATTTCAAGTCAAATGGGTGACGAATGAGCGTGGGCAGAAAAATGTAAAAATATAAATAAGCACTCAAGTAAATTTCAAGTCAAATGGGTGACGAATGAGCGTGGACAGAAAAATGTAAAAATATAAATAAGCACACAAGTAAATTTCACGTCAAATGGGTGACGAATGAGCGTGGGCAGAAAAATGTAAAAATATAAATAAGCACAGAAAATAGAAAGCGTAAATTTTTGCTGGTCTCATCATTTACTCATAATACTGAAGGCATCTTATATACGGGGGAACATTCTTAGACGTTATTTTAGATAGGAGAAGGACAGTATGGTCCACCATTAACTAAAACAAAGATAAAATAAGCTTCCTTAGCGGGCTGAGAAAGAAGTTGAAATAGCAAATTTGGTCATAAGGTTTCTTAGGTAGACCTCACTGAAATTTTAAGAGGCGACGTCCGACTGGAGTTGCCCTTTGACTTGCGGTGCAGGCTACCGCTTTCACCATGAGGACTTGTTACGACTTTCAGGAGCCATTTTCTTTTTCTAATTCTCTTTTTAATTTTAAAAGGCAGTAGATAACAGTACGCTCAACTATCGTTAGGAGATTAATGATCGCAATTATAAGTTGTATTAGTAATCAATAAAGGTTTTATCTGTATTTTGACTGCTTAAAAGGACGCCGACTTTGAAACGCGCACTCAAACACACACACACACATACATATATATATATATATATATATATATATATATATATATATATATATATATATATATATATATATATATATATATATATATATATATATATATATATATATATATATATATGTATATATGTGTGTGTGTGTGTATATATGTATAATGTATAGCGTGTGAGGCCGTGTTATTTTTGCAAATATACAAATGCTCTCGGGAGTGTGTATTATTTTCCATTCTTCATTCCTTTTCGTAAAGACATGGCGATCACTCTCATTAAATTTGATGATGACTTTAAGACTTTCTAGACGTTTTCATGTACATTTGTAAATATACATCCAATTATCTTAAGTCTTCGTTTCCTTGTTACGTGGTTCTATTTCAGGTGCCGAATAACCTGCAGTTTCCAGCGAAGACCTGACCAGTCTCTCATACATTACAAAATGAACAATCGCTCAATTGCACAAAAATATACGCTCTGTGATTTAGTGCCCACTCCGACCTTTGACCCCATGTCCTTTGCCATGACCTCTTCCTTGGGTTGTTGGCACACGAATGTCCGAGTCTGAAGGTAAGTAATACATCAATGCATACGACAGAGGTTAGAAGAAATATTGCTAATTAACCGTTTTCTGCGCCAGCAACTTGTGTCCTTGGCTGTTGCACCTACTTGAAGGATTTCCTAGTATGAGGTTTTTAACTAGAATTATAATTATAACTACTGCTTAAAGGTTAAAGAAGTCACACGCCTCCTGGCTGTCGATTTTTACATCTTTGTTATTTTTTGTTCCAGATCCTTACTTTGAAGTGTTTGTTTACGTAAAAAAAATATGGATTATTGAATTTACTTCTTCTTCAGCCTTTGTGCTCTGAAGACTCTACAGATTCTTGCAGAAGAGGGTTTGCCAATAATTAAAGGAACTGAATATTACTTTTTCCTAATACTGTAAAATTACTCAATATTTCATTACTCAAACATTGCATTTTCACTTATCTCGCTTGTAAGGTCTGCCTATTTACTGAGATATTGTATGGTAATTTTACGAGAGTAATATATTTGGGGTTTTTACCATCGGTGTGTAGAAACTGTGGGGGGAGACAGTGAATTCTGTACTGGTATTCTAACACCAAAACTGGTAGTAAAATCTTCTCCTTTAGTTTGCCCATCTAACTATTTAATATATCTGTTACGTTTACCTTGTCATCGTTGTTATGGGCGGCTTTGAGAGCAAGAGCACGTGTTAGAATAAGGCTGAATTAATCAAATAATAATCGTCATAGCCAGCCTTCCTATACTATTAAAGGGCTTTCCACCAAACTTGGTACTGTGGTAAGCATCTAGTCCATAGATCTTGAACTACAAAAGATTATCATCGCCTCCTACACGATGCTTCGCAAAGGGTCCCTATTGAATTCTGCCCTTAAGTCTTTCCTGTGCTTTTACTTCCACAGATATCCACTCACTTCTAGCCTTCCGTCTCATAGTTCTCTCCCGTCTAAGTCTGGGTTTTCCAACTCTCCTGGTGACCACAGGAAACCAACAGATCCCGTCACATATAATTCTCTCATGTTTGGTGCGCAGGACATGCCCAAACCATCTCCATCGCCCCTCCATCATTATCTCACCAACATTGTAGAAGTTAAGTATATCTTAGTTTAACCATGCCACTGAGTTGATTAACAGCTCTCCTAGGGCTGGCCCGAAGGATTAGATTTATTTTACGTGGCTAAGAACCAACTGGTTACCTAGCAACTGGACCTACAGAGAAATGAATTTCTACCACCAGAAATAAATTCCTCTAATTCTTCATTGGCCGGTCGGAGAGTCGAACGCTGGGCCAACAGCGTGCTAGCCGAGAGCTCTACCCACCCCTCCAATGAAGAACCAACATTGTAGAACTTCCGTAATTTCCTTTTTGGCATAATTTCTTACTCTTTCCTGCCAGCTGATCCTTATTTTTCATCTTAAAGGTTGATTTTCAATGAACAAAATCTTTTAGTTATAATTTCACGTCGTATCATGAGATTCATACCCGTATAACAATGCTCACCGTACTAGATTAATGTATAATCATGCTTTCATAGGTCGGAGCTGATTGGAGGTGGTTAGGGGCCACGTATTCATTTTGCAATTGCCTGAGAGTGTTTTTATTAAATTGCTAAGTATCTTAAAGAGTTATGAGACCTGTAGGTGAAGATGCAGGAAGTAACTGAATGATAAATTCCTATTGTTGGTATCCTGTCCATAAGGTAATTTAGAAATCACTAAGAAAGCAATAATGGAGCTTTGTTGGTCGTACTTACTGACGATATCCTAATATGGATGTTCTGATGATAGTTTTATTGGGAAAATGTTAAAAAGTTTATTCATCGATGTTATTAAAAACTGAAGTGTACTTATGAAATTTAGCCTCATAACAATTCAGCTGTTGATCACCTACAATACATAATCACGAATGAGAAATCATGAACTGAGAATTTCTCTGCACAAGAGCCAAAACTGCACTCCCATACTACGTAAAAGGAGCCGCAACAGGGTTACTTCGAAACAGGATTTCCTCGTTTAAAAGAGGGCGTTTTTCTTGGCCCTGTTCAAAACAGAAACTTCACTCGTCGAGCTGGTAGAGTGATTAATGCAAAGAAATGACTAATGTGTTATCCCTCGAGAGAGCAAGTTGCTTCTCACGGCTGTGATTCAGAAGATCAGTCGACACTTGACGTCATTAAAGAAGCTTCGAGTGTCTTGTCCTGAGTGCAAGTGGACGTTTCCTGCGCTTCTTTGTTCTGAGGCTTCTGTATCTTTTTTTAGAGATAATTTCATCCGAATCCAGCGAAGAGAAGTTGCGGTTCATTTACCGTTATACCCATCCTGAAAGCTGCATCGTATGTTTAATTACAATGGAGGATCTCTTCAGATCTTCACTTGTTGAAGAAATGATTAGGTAAATGATCATAACATCTCATTTCATCTGAGTATGCTATATTTCGCATCTCTCTCATAGTAGATGAAGAAACAAATTAAGAAACCGAGAGCGTTTCCTAAATAAAAACCGCCGTGACGTACAAATGTAACAACTGCAATTAAACAACCATTTAAGAATAGTGTTCATATCCTAAAGAGTAGGATGTATACAAGGGCTCTGCGCTGAGTCATATCAATCGACATTCGACGTAAATTCTGGCTATAAATGAAACAGAGTCTGAGGGATATAAAGGAGCTAAATGGCCAAGAAACAAATATAAATCACACACACACACACACACAACAAAAAAAGTTGGTTTCACTGAAATCATCGGAGTCTGGCAAACTTAACGAAAGTCGTAACGAAGGGATGAGAACTGTTCTGAAGAGATTACATAGTTGGCAGACACTGACAAGCGCCAAAATAAAAAAAAATTTAGGCGACGTTTGGTAAATTCTTCTCTGTGCGTGATCAACTAATCTCAACTTTCACTTGGGCTTAATTGATGCTAACAACTGCAATGACGTTGAAATCTCCAGTAGTAGGGCATTTTCTTAGTTCGTAGATGCTAACGACTAAATTTCTGCCTCAAATGCTCGGATGAAGGCGAAACTTGATAAAGTGATAAACAATCATATCCTGGCTATTATTCAATTTTGATTAATGGCTCACAGTTCCTTTCCTCGTAGACTTAGGTATCCTTCGGGATGTTTATGTTACGTTCTTTATTTCTGTACTCTATGTTCCTAATATTTGTAAATCAGTCAGTAAAAATATTTACGGATGTTTATATACAAACACACACATATAATATATATATACGTGTGTTTGTGTATGTATTAGTGTTAATATGAACTGGCTATGACTAATGTTTTGTCTTCTCTGCAGCCACACCTGTTACGGGAAATGACTTAAATCTAAAAAGAAAAATGGATGTGAAATTGCGGTGCAGAGGGACATCTAAGTGCCACTTCTCAACATGCTAAACTCTCTCACAGGAAAACGCCGTTAATCTGAATCCCAAGCGATAATTCAAAGTTAACACTATAGTAAAAATGCAGTAAAAAAAAAAACTGTTTTCCAAAGAACAAGAAAGTCTCAACCATAAATATTCCGCTATGAGAGCAATTGCCGTCTTTACTAGTCATATACAACGAAACCTATTCGTATTGTCGATATTCTGCTGAATTCCCTATTCTCTTCACATGCGTAGTCGAAGCGTAAATATAGCATTACGCAATGTAATAAAGATTAAAGTCACTTATAAGTCAGTCATTTCCCCATTAAGATTTATTACTTGCCAGTCTACAAGCATGTCATAAGTAACTCATCCAGTTACACTACTTATCAGACGTGACACACAAACCCACAAAAGAAAACGAGAAAGAAGTAAAGAGAGAGAGAGAGAGAGAGAGAGAGAGAGAGAGAGAGAGAGAGAGAGGAGGGTTACATACCTAATCCCTTCTCAGCTACGTCATATGGCACCACCGCCACCACCGCCGCCACTGCAATTTTGATAATGACGGCAATACGCATTAGTCAAACTGCGTAAGCTGTGATGATGATGCTCCACTAACACTGTCTTTCTTATCAGCTGTGAACTGACGTCTGTCTGTTTGTTTGCTGGATAAGAGTGATTACTGAAGGCCGTCTGGATGTATTGTTAGGGAGAGAGAGAGAGAGAGAGAGAGAGAGAGAGAGAGAGAGAGATTATGGGACTAAAAATAGTTCGCATCACGCCATGTGGTAACTGATCTTTTTAGCATGGCTTCTGGCAGGGATCTTTTATTTAATTTTTGAACACACACAAACACACACACACACACTCTTCCACACATATTGACAATCATACGAAACCACATCTGTCTATCCATCTATCTAACTTCGTGTATGCGTAGTTAGCTAGTTAGTTAGTAATTTCTTGACACGTTTTTACAGAGTAATCATATAAATATAACCATTTCAAATTATTGAAACGAAGTACAAATATGGGGGTCAAGTTCCTTAATCATTAAGAATTTTTCCATTATACATAAGAGCAATATTATACTAGCTGGCATCTGATAAGAAAACTTATCAATATATTTTTCTACTATTAACGTAAACCGTTATTTTCTCTAAAGAAACTCATACATACATGTGAACCCATTTACAGTGTATGGCTTCATGGCTAACAGAAATATGCATATATATATATATATATACTGTATATATATATATATATATATATATATATATATATATATATATATATATATATATATATATATATATATATATATATATATATATATATATATATATATATATATATATATATATATATATATACTGTATATATATTTATATATATATATAAAGAGAGAGAGACCAAAACTGTTCCTCTCAGTCTACTAGTCAGTACCCCAGCCTGATCTTTCATCTCCCAACCTATTAATGAATTCTCTCTTTAACAGAGTATAGGGAATGAAGTCTTTGCGGTATTAGGTATTAGCTCAGGAAGTTTGGGTAATTTAAGTGAAAAATATTATCTATGAACGCATTACATATTAGGTAAATCAATAGAATCATACAGAAAGATAATACACACAAACACACACACAATACATAGAGACACACACAATGCACACACATATATATTATATACTGTATACACACGCACACACACACACACACACACATATATATATATATATATATATATATATATATACATATATATATATATATATATATATATATATATATATATATATATATATATATATATGCATATATATAAATACAAACACACACACATGCATACATACATACATACATACATATACGTATATATGTGTAAATGCATGTGTTTGTGTGCAGAGAGTAAGTGACTTTGTGTGCGTGTTAGAGAGAGAGAGAGAGAGAGAGAGAGAGAGAGAGAGAGAGAGACAGAGAGAGAGAGAGAGAATCTATTCTGCACAAACCATATTTCAGATGCCAGGGAGAATAACAGTAGCACTGTACACTCCCGGGCAAAGAAAAACGGCCTTGAGCTACTAATATGAGAAATAGGTTGGTGGGGATATACATTTGCTCCCGTTCGTCTGTTTGTTCGTGAAACCAATACAAAAATGAAAGAGAATGATAATCGAAAGTCACAGAGAGCGCTTTTAACCTAAGAAGCTTCTGGTGCACACTTTCGTTTTATTGATGGCAATGCAGTCAAATATGTTCTCACTCCCAGATGGGTGCTGTGACGTTCGTGACTGTGGAGAATCGAGATTCTAATGAGAATCAGATGGCCGGCCCTTTTGCTTTGGCGTGACGTTGGATGTAGGTGAAAAAAAAATGATGATAAAGGAAATGGAGACTAGGACAGAAACAAGGTTAGGATACATGCGCCGAAGCCGGAAAAGTAAAATGTAAATATGAACAAGAATGAAAAGTAATGATGTTATCGATCAAGATCAAGATGGGAAGAAACACATGAGAATCAAACACACGTCAAAAAAAAAGCCGTTGGGTAAAAGTTAATAAATAACGATGCAAACGATAATCAAAACGAAGACAACAAACACATAAACTGTGTGAGAGACAATTGAGGAGTTTAATTGACAAAAGTGAACCTGCTAGTGGACCATCTCACAACTCCAAGTA
>NC_089746.1:8979694-8982194 GCF_040412425.1 Macrobrachium rosenbergii | reverse complement strand
AGCCGAGAACGGTACCGACCAGTCCAACGAAGAACTACTAGAATAAGGTAATCAGAATTCAGCTCACTGACATGACATGATACAAATGCGTTCCAGATGATTTACAATTTCACATGAGACCTAATCGACTCTGAGGAAGCACTTCAGACGTGTCCTCATTTGGAAGGACACTTAACATAAACCTGAATCAATCCTTTCTGCTTATATATATATATATATATATATATATATATATATATATATATATATATATATATATATATATATATAAATACACATATATTATGCAATTTCTATTAAAGTCATTTGCATTATTTTTATTTAGACTTGAATCAGTCTATACTTCTCTTTTTCTTTTCAGTCTAAATAAAACGGTGGTCTCTGGAAATCATGCCATTTACTTCAATGTAAATTGCATATGAGAGAAAATATGTCCAAACAGCATAAAGACATGCATATATATATACTGTATATACATATAATATATATATTGCACTGAGAGTCCTTTCATTTCAATATAGTACGTTATACATAAAGGTATCCCACTAGGCTCATAATCACGAAATAAATAAATGCAAATAACGTTTGAGAGATTCAGGTATGAACCTTAAATATACCTGACTGATTTTATTTGCGCAAGTATAAAAAAAAAACGATAAAAGTTAGTACGCATTAGTCTGCCTGGTTCTGGGAACTTTTCGACCAGTCATGCAGCCCAGGGCAGAACAGGAAGCCATCACTTGAGAATAACTGGTGACATGACGATCACAAAGTTTTCTCTCGTAGGAGAATTGCCCTCTTGAGGCTGTGTGCTGTAACTTGAGAGCCGAGAGAGCGAAGACGGTTGATGCGGATGTCGTGAAAAAGTAATAAACGACACCCATCCCTTTTTATCAATACATTTATCAATTCTTTGTTTTTAAGCTTTGAAGGACTCATATGCAATTCAAGACGTATCCTTCTATCTCTGATCATTCGCTTTTGAATAATCTTCATTCTGGAATGTAGCCCATTCTCTGCTCAGCAAGGTTTTGCTTTTATTTCATTATTCATGCTCGAATATATCCTTCAGCCAGCAATAATTTGCTTATTCTGATAATTTCGTTCAAGGAAATGTATTCCTTCGATCTGCAATCATTTGCATATTCTTATATCTCCACGCCAGGATATATCCTCCGTCAATAACCATTCACTTTTGTTTAAAACCTGATACTTTACCTGATTAATGACTCACGTTGGCTGATTGCCTCCAAAGGCAAAGGAGAAAGGAGACAGAAAACCCAATCCGGTTAACAACGGGAATTTGCCCGAGAAACTCGCCAATGGAAGGAAGAGGTGAAGAGAAGAGGGATCTGCATTGAATGATTAAGTAACAGATACTTTTGGAGGTTCGCTAAAATGTTCTTCTCAAGGATGCACGCAATGCAGAAGAAGAAGAGGAAGAAGAAGATAAGGGACGTAACCGGGAAGTAGGAGACGAAAAATTTGGTGAATTTGATGACCGTGCGATTGCCGTTAGACCTGGAATAGTACTGTGCCTCAGTTGGAGAGAGAGAGAGAGAGAGAGAGAGAGAGAGAGAGAGAGAGAGAGATGGAATACGAAATTTTTACTTGATTTCTATGGTAATTAGATGGTATAATTATTCGGTTTGATAAATATCTATCTATATCAAATACATACATACAAACAGACACATACCTGTTTGTAAGCATATATACGTATGTACGTGTAATTGAAGAATTAATGATATGACCAATTAGGTAACGAGCCGGGTCCAATGCACAATGGAAAACCCAGTGATAAACAAAAGATGCCTACAGGTGTGAAGGCTGATCAGAGAACAGGTATTACGGAAGTGCCGCAGGACTCGTCAGGTTGCTTCCGCCTACTACTAGATTCCCATTGGTCGACGCAGGTGCTACGTCACGCATCAACAACGACCGTCGTTGGCTACGGCTTCGTTTTCCTATCTTCCTGCAATTATAAATTAGCTAACGACTAGACAGAGAAGTAATTCCAGCAGAATACACGACTAATCATCATTCACTTAAGAAGGCTAGTTATTTACGTTTCTTTCGAAAGTTAAAGGAAATGTCTGTCGTAAGCGAAACGTCCTTAGCGTTGCGAAACAGGCGTCTTAATCACTGATACTACGGCCACGTCCCGGGCACATTTAAGTGCCCGGCCAAGGCTTGGAAGGTCAGTTTTGTGGGTACCTTGCCCAAGATAACAGCTTTTCCTTCCTGAAGACAAGGCTCAGCTCCTAAAGCGGGAAAAGTGAGTGCGCTGTCCCTCTGCAAGAGAGAGAGAGAGAGTTTAGAGAACTCGAGAAAAGTGTGAAGTGCTTCTTCTCCAAGCAGTCATCGTTATGGTTTGCGGATTCAAGATGATTGCCTCGAGTCTCTTGCTAATACTACTACTATCTCTCGCGTCGGTTGCAAGGGCTTCTGTTAAGACCGAGACGCTGCCCTTTTGGGAATGTTCATCAGGTACGTGAGA
>NC_089746.1:8949694-8974694 GCF_040412425.1 Macrobrachium rosenbergii | reverse complement strand
CTCTCTCTCTCTCTCTCTCATCATAACAATGCATTCGTTCCTTTTCGTTGGACATTGCTCAAATTTAACTCTTGATTTCATTATGGAAGATCGCGTTTCCGATTATGCAAGCATTCCGTTCAATGTGGTGTCATAAATTCATTTGTGTAAGGTTGCTTGGTAAGTTACATCGAAAAATGTTTATTTTGCTCAGAACTGTCGCTGCAAATTACAACTTGAACGAATACTGTGAAACTTACTACTGCATTTAAGTATAAATGATTTCATTATCGTAGACTATGATTGAAAGTTATAAGAGGTCAAGCAAAAAACAAACACAATAAGACGGAAGCTCCTCCCCTTTCTAAAGTTGCCAGATGTCGCATTATTGAGCAACATATGTCCGAAGATTTAAAAAAACTGTATCCTCACTTTCCTTGCCGAGTGTACATCTGAATTTGCTAAAAAATTGAATATAAATTCTCTTGGGACATATGAAATGTATACATACATCATTCAAAATACACCAAAGCCTGACAAACGACGACAAAGGGGGCAAGGAAAAAGAAAAGAAAAAGAAAAGAGAAAAAAAAGGCAAAGAGAAAAATCGAGTCTGAAAGAACTACAATGATAAAGAAACAGAATGAAAGTCAAGATTACAAAGCTACGAAAACTTTACGGATGAAGTGGTAATCGTTTCGTGTGATTCCTTTGTTCTAGATTTCTGTCTCCTGTTTCAAGATATCAGATCCTCTCGCAGTCTTTCGTTCCTGAGACGATCAGCGATTCTTGCTGGCAATGATCATGGCTTCATCTCATATCTGTCCCAGAAAACGCATGAACAGCCGCTAATTTAAGTGCACACCGTATACTTATAATGGGATTTGAACAGAAAGTTAATTAATACCAAATGGAGTTGAGCCTATTACTGCGCCCTAAGTGGCACACTGTCATTAGCTTAGTGGTTCCCTACTACATCCCATGGGCGCAAGGTCCCTTTTTTTCTATTAAAGACTGGCTATCCAGCTCCTTTAGCTTTGCTTCGTTTTATTTAATTTCTTATTTAATAGCAAATCCTTCTAACCAGCCAGCAAGTTAAGAAATGTGACTTCCCTGTCTTGTAGAGCCACTTAATAATAATAATAATAATAATAATAATAATAATAATAATAATAATAATAATAATAATAATAATAATAATAATAATGAAAGACTATCTTCTATGCACTTTCAAAAACACATATTAAATAATCTAAACAGGCTAATCCTCATTTTTGGAGCCTCGTGGTCGATGATTAAAAATTACTAGTTCTATGACACCCCAAATCCTGAGACTGAAGACCTTCGGAAAGTCCCATCGCACATTAGCAAACAATTCCAAAATCTTCGACCGAAGCAAGAAAAAAAAATGAATACGCAAGAAAACAGAATAAAAAAACAAACGGTGACCAAATGACCGATAGCTAATCGTTGACCTTTATTTATAGAGAACCATCCCACATCCGGTATCGATAAGGGGCCACGGGAGAGGATAGGATGTCGTGTCAAATGCGCACTTAGTAACTCTCTTGTTTATTCGTTTCTGTATCAAAACAGGAACTGTTGTATTTACTCCCCTTGACTTGCCCACAATGCCAATGCCTTTGTGTCTTGTAGAGATAAAGGCCTCGGTGATATCACGTGCATGGCGCCTTCATTTTGTTTGGAATTTATTCTGTTCTCTCTCGCTCTCTCCTTATTCACATATGTGTGTGTATGGGGTTAACGTAACGTGATCTTTCTGTCTTGTTAGAGATAATCTCTTAGTCGTTTGAAATCTACTGAGACTTCTCTCAGAGAAATTACATTTTACACATCACACGTTCATTATCAGCTTTTCTCTCTCATATCTCAGCAGCGTCCTTGTAAGCGAGAGAGAGAGAGAGAGAGAGAGAGAGAGAGAGAGAGAGAGAGAGAGAGAGAGAGCTGCTAATTTGTTTTTCACATGGAAATTTACATATATCTATATTATATATATATATATATATATATATATATATATATATATATATATATATATATATATATATATATATATATATATATATATATATATATATGTGTGTGTGTGTGTGTGTACAGTACGTATGTATGTATGTATGTAAAAGAGAGAATTTTCACCACGAGAGACTCAAAAGAAAAACATAGACAGCTAACAGATAAGGCATTACTTTATGTTCATCTTCTCCCTCGTCCTTGACTAACTTCCATTTTCGTTTTTCCCCCACAGACGTGCCAGTGCCAACCTCAGTCACGCTGGAATGCGAACGCTTGGTCAATGGCATTTGTCTTTTGAGGAAGGGACAGACACACCAACTCAAGGCTGAGTTTACTCCAGGTAAGGATAGATGATTTGTTTTTGAATGCACAGATACTGTAAAGCTTAAGGATATAATTATTATTATTATTCAGAAGATGAACCCTATTCATATGGAGCAAGCCCACCAAAGGGGCCACTGACTTGAAATTCAAACTTCCAAAGAATATTATGGTGTTCATTGGGAAGAAGTAAGAGGAGGTACAGGGAAATATAGAAAGAAGTGGGTATGCATGTTTTCATACAGTGTCGTAAGATTTGCTTACCCTGAACACTAATTCTCATATTAATTTTTAAAATCATTTAGGCTTTCCAATGAAATTTGCATATAAGGTTGACACTTTTTTTATGACAATTAACATTCTTTTAGAGTTTAAAGCAGAACACTATCATTTCTAAACTGTCGGCTTCTTCCTCAAATCTGTTTCGTTTCAGGAGTTTCTACATCATCCAAACTGCAAAGTTACGTCGCTTGGAAGAGGTGGGTTGAGATGCCGATACCTGGCCAGAACTCAGGTGCTTGCGACAACTTTGTCAAGTGCCCACTGAGCCATGGAGCCCAGTCGACTTTCAGATACCCTCTGGAAATTCAGAACTTCTGGATGAGGGTAAGGAAAATATTATTATTATTATTATTATTAAAATATTATTATTATTATTATTATTATGTATAAGTTTCAAATATGCAGCATTAAAGGTTATAGCTGCATATAAACTGAATGCAGCTGATGCAGTTATAATTATTAATTATTATTATTATTATTATTATTTAACCCTCTCAAATGATTTCAAGTTGCCAATAATCGTCTTCAACTTTATAATGCAAAGTTTCACAATCAACATCTACTTCAGAAATTATTACCGAAAAACAGTAAACCTCACAATAAATAGATTGACCTCATTCCTTTTTTTTTTGTTTTTTTTTCCCTAACAGAGGAGATACCCCATGGTCTGGAGACTGACCGACGACGCCACTCACAGAGACGTTTTTTGCTTCATCATCAGAATACAGATCATCTAAGGATTCTCATCAAGGTCGTCAGAATTGCGTCAATTTCTTTCCCCTCCGTCGCTCCAGAACCGTTCAAGCTTTTGAGGATTTTTCATCTCCCACCGAGAGGCTTAACCCCAGGAGATTGATGGGCGGATTTTGTATAAATATGCAATTTTATCCTATTCGTTTACCAAAGTACAATATTCTGTAACCAAGTAAAGTTATGGGTAAAGAGATCTTTAAGGTATCTCTTCTTATGAATGCTATTTTTTTTTGTTTGATGAAGGGATTAGACACTGCAGGTGTGGCCATAGCATTTTCGTGTACAGACGCGTAAATACAAGTTGTTCATGCATGAATGCACATAGTTATGTGCGGAACAGTGCTCAAGCGCACATACATAATATAACGGCTAATATAACGGAATTCCTTAAAGTTTACCGATGCAGTGTTATGCGATAGAAAAATTAATTTCTTCAAAAAATTCAAAAATATTTTTTGATATCCCTTAGTTACAACAAGATGGAAATTTATTGCCGACGGACAACACACTTCGGGGTTCATGCGAGCATTATGTAATTTTTTTTTATCAAGGCAGCTTTATTACAGCTCATGAACTTGATTGATCAATTGGATACATATATACATACGTACATATATATATATATATATAATATATACCTATTATATATATATATATATATATATATATATATATATATATATATATATATATATATATATATATATATATATATACATATATATACACACAGACTTTGTGTACGTACCTATATATGAAAATCCATATTGTTGTGATGTACCTTTCCCAAGCTGCAATGTATTAAACATTTTCTGAATGACTTCATTTGTTAATTAAGTTTATTTTGCTTAAAACCCATGAATCAAATCTCTTTCGGATTATGGCGTTCGAAGTAAATATTAAAAGTTACATGCCTAAATTCATATTATAATTTGTGTGTGTGAGCGTGCTTATGTTTGGGTGAGAGAGAGAGAGAGAGAGAGAGAGAGAGAGAGAGAATAATATGACGCAATGGGTTTTTATTTTCAATGGGGCATTAATTAGCAGAATTTCATGGCCAGTAATGATGTACCGCTAATTGTCAGATTAATGGGGAAAGTGAGAAGGCGGTAATGATGGTGCTATAACTTTCCCAAACATCTACAGATAAACGCGAGAAATCTCTCGTATTCTAAAGGCCATATAAGGGCGTGACTTCATTCTTGGTCTTCAAGTCTAATTCCTTAATAATTCACCTGTGAAGTGACCTTGCACGTAAGGATCTCTTTAACTGTATTTATTTCATAAGCAGTGAGTTGAAAGGTAATCCTATGCACAGTAGATCTCATCCTTGTAATGGCATATTGATATTCTAATTGGCTGAAATTTCAATTTATATGTAGCCTCTGCTATAAAACCACGTAAGTTGAAAATGTATGGTAAAATGATAAAAAATTAAATATATGAAATGTTTAGAGTTTCTAATGTGTTTAAGAGAAAAAAAATAACTTCCTGTAAACATTTATTTGTAATAAAAGTCTAAAAGGATTAATGACGGATTATTTTCTCTGTCACCTGAGAACCTGATTCTGCTTTACGATATGAAATGGAAATTTCAACATTTAATAGAATTTCGCTCTTTTGTTTCAAAGTTCACCCCTTAACGAGGGGCCAGTGTGTATTCAGTTTTAAGAATCTTGCAATAATAAGAAACACAAACGTAGAAAGGTTAATGCTTTGTGAAGCAATAGCAGAAAACGAAAAATATAAGAGGAAAGCGAATGCAAACAGCAGATCGAATGAGAGCGTTACTTGCACTGAGTGCTGAAGAACATTTTGATACCTTCCAGAAATGGGACTGTCACACTGTGGACACAACTAGTCTTGTATTCAGGCAACGTTGATAAACATTATAATTATAAAATGGAGGCGTATGAAGCTATGAATATGCTATATATACAGTATATATATAAATTTTATATATATATATATATATATATATATATATATATATATATATATATATATATATATATATAATGTTACACACACATATACATAATCAATTTAAGAGAAACGAGGACAGTGGACGACCCTACAAAAATAATACTCTACAGCGTATTATCTCCTTTCAACCCTGGCTCATCAACAAGGCTCTCTGAGAAGAGTACGGAAAATAATAGCTTTGTCACACGCTGGTAGGTTAGATAACACGTGTATATGGTAAACTGTTTTACTTAAAATTCTCACAGAAACAGACCATTCCTTATAAAATACCAGATTGTGAACTCATTTACAAAGAATCTTGATTTTATATCTAAAGAACAACTAACATTCAGCGTAGCTGTAAACAAAAGGAAAGGAAAATGATATTCCAAAAAACATCATTTGTACAAAATATCGAAAACAATATGGCGTTGACTTTGTGAAATACTTCAACTGGAATCGGGTGAAATTCAAAATAGGGAACTGTGAATCAGTGGTTGGTTTTCAGTCACTATTTATACTTAGAAAAATATAATTCAGAAAAACTAATAAATTACCTATAATCTTAACCTCATAATACATAAGTTGAAACAAGTGTAATTTTGATATATAAATTTCGGATTCCCAAAGCCGATTCTTTTTAATTCACTTTTTCCAAACTTTATAATCTTTTGCGACTCAATGTTTTCTTATTTTTGTGTCATTTTACATTCTCTGGATACATTATTTTTTCTGTTTATTCATGTTTAGCTTCGGGGTTATATACCCTTCGCTCATTCACATGTGTATGTTAGTTTTCTCCTAGTTTCATTTTAAATGTAAAAGACTAGTAATCTCGCATATGAGAGAGAGTGGTATGGCTTAGTCCCTCCTAGTATCCGCTAAATAACTAACTTTTTTATCAAAGAAAACGTAAACATTGTTTTGCAAAGAAAACTGAAAAATGTTTTAGTATGCGGGACTTGCACAAATACTAATTGTCGTAGCAAAGTATCTGAATTAGTTAATTATGCTCATGATAATTAAGTCTTAAAAAAGAATCCTTGTCGGCTATTGTAGTAGGTGTGAATTATTAAGTATTTTTCATTGAGATTTACCATGCTTGTAAAAGTTTGGCTATTGATATAGGGTGATTCTTAAGACCACTTGGGTCATATCTGGGGGAGGGGCCAAGGTCACATTCCATTAGGGGGGTGGTGGGAGCGCCCCCTTTTCCAGTATGGGGTAGCCTTCGTAATTCCACTATTTTTTGGCGTAGAGTGCTGATTTTGGGCTCAAATGTCTCAGAATAAGGTGACGAGAAGGTATTTTATTTTTTTGTGCTCAATAATGTATACAAGTGGCTCCCAACCTGGGGTCCGTAGATCAAATTGAAAATTTCATATATCATTTTTCTTCATCATGCTTTTTCTTTTCATATCAACTTCTATTATACACACACACACACACACACACACACACACATATATATATATATATATATATATATATATATATATATATGTGTGTGTGTGTATGTATGTATATACACACGAGAATAAGCACAATGAGAGAAAACGATATTGTAGTTACATACAGGGAAACCCATTTAAATGAAAGGGGTCCTTGGTAGCGAAAATGTTGGGAACCTCTGATGTATATAATAGCCTACAGCGAATATAGGAGATGTCATTAGGACTTTCAATCCCTTTTCATAATATTACAGTGATTTTTTTCTTTGTCTACAGTTCCAGTTGTCTAACGTCGCATAATGGACTGGTTGAAATGTATTAATGTCAACAGGTAACCAGGAAGGACTTGGTCTGTCCCTCAGGAAACAATGGTTTAGTCGATAAACATGAGACCTATGCAGATTTTGTAGCAATGGTTGATAATTTTCGGGGATGCTGGGTATCCGTCGAAGTTAACAATTGACCCAACTGCTGAAGAGTTAGTTCAAAATCAAGCAAAGTGGCATAAGAAGTAAAGAAGAGAGATCCGAAGGGACCGTCTTGACCGCCTTATTCAGAGGCACAAAATCCAGTTTTATACCAGAACGCATCATAACGACTCCTTCTGAGAGGACTGTGCCAGTGGATCATCCCATAAAAAAGAACAATATTCTCATCTTTAAAATCAAAGCATGTCGGAAACCTCAGTCAAAGAATCTGTAGTTCTTCAGGTCTAGTGCTTCCCTCTTCAGCAGAATGTATATTGCCTCAGCCAAACGAGGAGGAGACCTTGAAACCTTTTTTGCGCATGAAGCACATTGCTTTCCACCTTCAGTGGCCTACAGCGAGGAGAAAATGTACCTCTCAAATAAGTCGGCCATTGTGGACTGCATCCTTAATGAAGTATGTAATGATGAAAACGACTCCAATTCTTTGTATCGGTATGATGCAGTTATTCATGATGGAGGGGCCCTCATTCATTCTCTCACTCCTCGTGGAATTCACACCTTCCAGGATTATGGTTTAGACCAAATGCTCAAACTCATTCAAATGGAATTGCGCAAAGCTTGCAGAGTGGATGTTGTTTGGGACTGTTACCGGAAACATTAAATCAAGGATCAAATTGGCAATGACAGAGCTAAGGGGTCAAGGTTAAAAGTTTCTCCCAAGACTCTGATCCCTAAGAACTGGGGTGAGTTTTTACGGCCCAGTAAGAACAAGACCGAGCTGTTTCGCTTTCTTACACAAAGTGTGTTGCAAGGAGATAGTGGCATGGGAGATGTTTACATAACTGATGTTGACAACTACACTGCGCCTTACTGGCCCTGGGGAAGATATGGATGGTGAATTCAGACAGGAAGAAGCTGACACCAGAATTGTAGTACATATTCTCCATGCACTGAAGTCTTCATGCACCTCTATTACTGTAAAGACGTCAGATTCTGATGTTGTGGTAATCTTAATTGGCCGCTATGGTCGATTCCATGGAATCAACGAAGACTGCCAAATTCATGTTCTTTATGGAAGTGGGAAAAAGGGAAGAATTCTAGATATTGGCTCAACGACGAATGCACTGGGTCCTACCTGATCAGTTGCACTCCCTCTGTTTGTCACCCTGTAAATCAGGGTATCATTCCCAAGAATATGTCTGCTTAAGGCTATTAAATTCTGTATAATAAATTTATATTCTGCATTATATATATATATATATATATATATATATATATATATATATATATATATATATATATATATATATATATAACACATTTATATGCTTTTGAAGGTAAATTTTGTGTTTTATTGATTAGGGGTGCCCCAGAGATCAAAATCACTTTGTGTTAAGACATAATAAACAATATTCTGGGTCATTTGAGCCCAAAATCAGCCTTCTACCGAAAAAACTAACGAAATTATGAAGGCTACCCCATACTGAAAAAGGGGGGATCCCCCGACCCCCCTAATGGAATGTGACCTTGGCCCCTTCCCTAGGCATGACCCCAGTGATCTTAAGAATCACCTTATATCAACAACCAAACTTTTTCATGCATGGTAAATCTCAACATTGTATTCACACCTACTATTGGACTTTTTGGCAGTGCATGACTTCAGTGAAACCATTATACATTTATAGAACCCTATTCATATAGAACAAGCCCTAGGCCACTGACTTGAAATTCAAGCTTTCAAAGAATCTGAACTACATACACACACACACACACACACAATTATATGTATGTATGTATTATAATATATATATATATATATATATATATATAATATATATATATATATATATATATATATATATATATATATATATATATATATATTTATATATATACATACTTATTCAACTCTCTCTCTCTTTCTCTCTGTGCCGATTTTAAGTTCTCAGCAAACCGAATATTTCTCTGCCTCTGCATTAAGCATCAATGTATTTTACGTCATTTCGTTTTGAAAAGAAGCAGACTGTTCAGTAATTTGCAATGAAAGTTACCACCCTGAGTGCTAGGCATCAATCAGTCAACTATGCAAACCATATATATACACACACACAAACACACACACACACATATATATATATATATATATATATATATATATATATATATATATATATATATATATATACAGTATATATATACATATACATATATCTGTATATTTTTACCGTAATGGACGTGGAAGTTTAGGTAACAATGGTCTTGAATGAAATATGGTAAGCCTTTAATTGACCATCAAAGAATAATTACCAGTGTTTACAAAGTCTTTTGTGGTAGAACTAAGCAGTAGCTCTGTGGCGGCGATTTCCCTCTAACTTAACTTTTTTCTATAGGTTTTTGGTTGTTAATCATGGATTTACCTTCAATTCTTGTTGCACGATTGTAATTGACCTGTAATTAACCACAGAACTTCATCCAACAAGCTAGGGGATCCGATGGGAAAGCAGGGTTATGAGTGGGGTATACCTCTGAGGACAGGTGATTTGCTCCCTCCAACCAACAAGCTAAGGGACCCGATGGGAAAACGGGGTTACGGGCGGGGTATACCTCCAGGACAGGTGATTTGCTCCCTCTAAACAATAAGCTAGGGGACCCAATGGGAACGCGGGGTTAAAGGTGGGGTATACCTCCGGGACAGGTGATTTGCTCCCTCCAACCTACAAGCTGGGGGACCCAATGGGAAAGCGGGGTTACGGGTGGGGCATACCTCCAGGACAGGTGATTTGCTCCCTCCATCCAACAAGCTAGGGGACCCGATGAGAATGCAGGGTTTATGGGTGGGGTATACCTCAGGGAAGGTGATTTGCTCCCGCCATCCCACAAGCTGGGGGACCCGATGGGAAAGCGGGGTTATGGGTCGGGTATACCTCCGGGACAGGTTATTTGCTCCCGCCATCCCGCAAGCTAGGGGACCCGATGGGAACGCAGGGTTATGGGTGGGGTATACCTCCAGGAGATGTGATTTGCTCTCTCCAACCAACAAGCTAGGGGACCCGATGGGAAAGCGGGGTTATGGGTGGGGTATACCTCCGGGACAGGTGAGTTGCTCCCTCCATCCAACAAGCTAAGGGACCCTCTGGGAAAGCAGGGTTATGGGTGGGGTATACCTCCGTGGCAGGTGATTTGCTTCCTCCATCCAACAAGCTGGGGGACACACTGGGAAAGCAGGGTTATGGGTGGGGTATACCTCTGGGACACGTGATTTACTCCCTCCATCCAACAAGCTAGGGGACCTGCTGGGAAAGCAGGTTATCCATCCAACAAGCTAGGGGATCCGATAGGAAAGCGGGGTTATGGGTGGGATATACCTACTGATTTGCTCCCTCCATCCAACAAGCTAGGGGACCCGCTGGGAATGCAGGGTTATGGGTGGAGTATACCTACGGGACAGGTGATTTGCTCCCTCCATCCATCAAGCTAGGGGACCCACTGGGAATACCTGATGGGAAAGCAAGGTTATGGGTGGGGTATACCTCCGGGACAGGTGATTTACTCCCTCCATCCCACAAGCTAGGGGACCCAATGGGAACACAGGGTTATGGGTGGGGTATACCTCTGGGACAGGTGATTTGCTCCCGCCATGCTCCCTCCATCCCACAAGCTAGGGGACCCAATGGGAATGCGGGATTATGGGTGGGGTATACCTCCGGGACAGGTGATTTGCTCTCTCCATCCCACAAGCTGGGGGACCTGATGGGAACACGGGGTTATGGGTGGGGTATACCTCTGGGACATGTGATTTACTCCCTCCATCCAACAAGCTAGGGGACCCGCTGGGAAAGCAGGTTATCCATCCAACAAGCTAGGGGATCCGATAGGAAAGCGGGGTTATGGTTGGGGTATACCTACTGATTTGCTCCCTCCATCCAACAAGCTAGGGGACCCACTGGGAATGCGGGGTTATGGGTGGAGTATACCTCCGGGACAGGTGATTTGCTCCCTCCATCCATCAAGCTAGGGGACCCACTGGGAATACCTGATGGGAAAGCAAGGTTATGGGTGGGGTAAACCTCCGGGACAGGTGATTTGCTCCCTCCATCCCACAAGCTAGGGGACCCGATGGGAACACAGGGTTATGGGTGGGGTATACCTCTGGGACAGGTGATTTGCTCCCGCCATGCTCCCTCCATCCCACAAGCTAGGGGACCCAATGGGAATGCGGGGTTATAGGTGGGGTATACCTCTGGGACAGGTGATTTGCTCTCTCCATCCCACAAGCTGGGGGACCTGATGGGAACATGGGGTTATGGGTGGGGTATACCTCTGGGACAGGTGATTTGCTCCTGCCCTCCAACAAGCTGGGGGACCCGGTGGGAAAGTGGGGTTATGGGTGGAGTATACCTCTGAGACAGGTGATTTGCTCCCACCATCCCACAAGCTGGGGGACCCGATGGGAATGTGGGGTTATGGGTGGAGTATACCTCCGGGACAGGTGATTTGTTCCAGCATTCCCACAAGCTGGGGGACCCGATGGGAAAGCAGGGTTATAGGTGGAGTATACCTCCAGGACAGTTGATTTGCTCCCGCCATCCCACGAGCTGGGGAACACGATGGGAAAGCGGGGTTATGGGTGGAGTATACCCCAGGGACAGGTGATTTGCTCCCGCCATCCCACAAGCTGGGGGACCCGATGGGAACACGAAGTTAGGGTGGGGTATACCTCCAGGACAGGTGATTTGCGAGGGTTTATGGGTGGGGTATACCTCCGGGACGGGTGATTTGCTCCTGCCATCCCACAAGCTGGGGGACCCGATGGGAATGCGGGGTTATAGCTGGGGTATACCTCCGGGACAGGTGATTTGCTCTCGCCATTCCACGAGCTGGGGGACCCGATGGGAAAATGGGGTTATGGGTGGGGTATACCTCTGGGACAGGTGATTTTCTCCCGCCATCCCAGAAGCTGGGGGACCTGATGGGAAAGTGGGGTTATGGGTGGGGTATACCTCTGGGACAGGTGATTTGCTCCAGCAATTCTACAAGCTGAGGGACCCGATGGGAACGTGGGGTTATGGGTGGGGTATACCTCTGGGACAGGTGATTTGCGAGGGGTTATGGTGGGGTATACCTTCGGGACAGGTGATTTGCTCCCACCATTCCACAAGCTGGGGGACCCGATGGGAATGCGGGGTAATAGGCGGGGTATACCTCCGGGACAGGTGATTTGATCCCACCATTCCACAAGCTGGGGGACTCGATGGGAATGCGGGGTTATGGGTGCGGTATACCTCAGGACAGGTGGTTTGCTCCCGCCATGCCACAAGCTGGGGGACCCGATGGGAACACGGGGTTATGGGTAGGGGTATACCTCCGGGACAGGTGATTTGCTCCGGCCATCCAACAAGCTAAGGGACCCGATGGGAACGTGGGGTTATGGGTGGGGGTATGCCTCCGGGACAGGTGATTTGCTCCCTCCATCCAACAAGCTAGGGGACCCGATGGGAACGTGGGGTTATGGGTGGGGGTATGCCTCGGGACAGGTGATTTGCTCCCTCCATCCAACAAGCTAGGGGACCCGATAGGAAGGCAGGGTTATGGGGGGGGGGTATGCCTCTTGGACAGGTGATTTGCTCCCTCCATCCAACAAGCTAAGGGACCCGATGGGAATGTGGGGTTATGGGTGGGGGTATGCCTCCGGGACAGGTGATTTGCTCCCTCCATCCAAAAAGCTAGGGGACCCGATGGGAACGTGGGGTTATGGGTGGGGGTATGCCTCCGGGACAGGTGATTTGCTTCCGCCATCCAACAAGCTAGGGGATCCAATGGGAACGCAGGGTTATGGGTGGGGATATACCTCCGGGACAGGTGATTTGCTCCGGCCATCCAACAAGCTAGGGGACCATCTGCTGTCAGTAGTAGAGGAATGGAAGATGAACCTGACCCTATGCCAATTTGGTCCACCACACATTTTCCTTCACTGTTATAAAAATATAAGACATTTTCTACACCTCGGCTATGGGGACCCGGGGTTATGGGTACAGGGGTGGTGCCTTTAAGTGCCAATGCTTCAGTACCTTCAGGACAGGCGATTTGCTCCGGCCATCCAACAAGCTAGGGGACCCGATGGGAATGCGGGGTTATGGGTGGGGGGGGGGGTTATACCTCTGAGACAGGTGATTTTCTCCAGCCATCCAACAAGCTAGGGGACCAGATGGGAACGCTGGGTTATGGGCAGGGGGTATACCTCCGAGACAAGTGATTTGCTCCCGTCATCCAACAAGCTATGGACCCGATTAAGTTTAAAAGCGGGGTTATGGGTGAATAAAAAGGTATACCTCCGAGACAGGTGATTTGCTCCCACCATCCAACAAGCTTGGGGACCAGATGGGAACGCGGGGTTATGGGGGGGGGGGTATACCTCCAGGACAGGTGATTTGCTCCGGCCATACAAGCTAGGGGACCTGATGGGAATACGGGGTTATGGGTGGGGGGTATACCTCTGGGACAGGTGATTTGCTCCCGCCATCCAATAAGCTAGGGGAGACAATGGGAACACAGGGTTATGGGTGGGGGGTATACCTCCGTGACAGGTGATTTGCTCCGCCACCCAACAAGCTAGGGGACCTGATGGGAACGCAGGGTTATGGGTGGGGTATATCTCTGGGGCAGGGTGATTTTTTCCCCCACTTGTTACTAACCTACAATTTAGGGGACCTGATGGGAAAGTGGGGTTATGGGTGGGGTATACCTCCGGGACAGGGTGATTTGCTCACCTGCTTGTTACCATCCTACAATTTAGGGGACCCCAGGGAAAGCGGGGTTATGGGTGGGGTGGACCACGGGGGGTGAGAAGGCGACCAAACTTTACTGTATACGGCATTACAGGGACGAAAACCCCTACACAAACACAGGAGGAACAAGACAACAAAGGTAGCCGTTACAAAGACAAATTTTCACTACTACTACTATTTCAAATGCTGCCATATATGCACACTCTTATAGGGGAGGTTTTGGTACACAGGCCGACTCCTTACTGGGTAAGAAGGTGTGGTTGGGGGATAATGTTTGTTTCTGGTCCGAACACCCATACTCAGTTTTTTATATCTTTTGAATCTTCATTAAAAAATGAAAAAAATACACTATATACACAACTCTCGCAACCTAATATTTATCAAAATAAAAAATAAAATGCATGTAAATGATTGAGGAATAATTCCAAGTTTCAATTTTGTGAAACGTACTTACGGACATTTGATTACCCAGGGGATAGTACTGAACACGGCAAAATACATTTGAACCCACAGGGGCTAGTACTAAACACGGATAAACGGTGAACATGAATCACTGTTTAGTACTAGCCCTCATGTGGAATTGGAGTTCGGACCGGAAACTAACTTACGATAAACTTACGGCACCAAAGAATCTTATTTATCTGTGGTCAGACGAGAATTTCGATCTGTCATCATAGTTGGTAACAATGACGATGGAATTGTGAATATTGCTCTAGCAATCTCAGCAAAAGCTGCTTTCCGAGCTTATAAAGGGCTGAAGTTTAGGGTACCAAGTCATTTTGGGGTCAAAGTATTGTGGATATCAGAATAAATAGAAGAATGATCCTTATATTTTATGGATATTTGGCGATGGAAATGTGTCATAAAACAGAATTTGTTTATAACAAAAATTAGACGTGAAATATCTAAAGTATCTACAGTGTTTGCCTTTTAATTAATTTCTTGAGCTGAAGTGTGATTCTAGCCATATACCACTGACATATTTTGATTACAGTCTTACCCTTCTAATTCACTAGAATGATCTCATGACCTTGAATTTATAGCAGAGATATAGATATATCTTTGTTTTACAAAACAGGTTGATATGAATTCTTTTGCTCCTTTGTGGTTAACAGATGGTCACACTTTAAATGGAAATATTATCATCATCAAAGCTGTGCGAAACAAAAGACAATGTCTGCCCCTCATCTGTTTCCTGTACTTTATCTCTCCATTAATTTCCAGCCTCCGGACCCATTGTTATCTAGGCAGGCCTGTGGCTTCCAACTCTTCTGATGGCCAAATTAGACCTTATCATGTATATACTATTCTCCCCAGAGTGGAGATAGAATCTTACTGCTGGTTCCCCAAGTAGGGTGAGATATACCCTAGGGGACCACTGACTAGAAATTCAAGCTTCCAAAGAATATGGTGTTCATTAGGAAGAAGCATTAGGAGGTAAGGAGAAATACAGAAAGATGAGATCTGGCTTATTAGAAAAGAAAAAATAAATTAACAAATTAATAAATAGATAAAAATGTATTAAAATGCAAGGAGAACAGTATCAGGATAGTATTGCATTGCATCTTCGCTTGACCTTTTGAAGTTCCAATTGCACGACATCCTTAGAGAGATTGTTCCAGAATACTACGGTGTGAGGAATAAAGAACCTCTGAAACCGAGAAGTTCGACAGCGAGGCACGTTTACTGAATATTGGTGCTGCAGTTCAGAAAATCTGGTTGCTCTTGGCAGGAAAAGGGGATCAGGGATCAATTAAGAATGTGAAAAATCTCTGTTAAAATACAACTTATGGAAAATTGACAAACAAGAGACCATCTGTCGAATGTCCAAGTCATTACTGCTATTAGGAAACAGAAACCTACCACCACGAACTACTCTATCCGAAAAGAGATAAATCTCTGGCAGAAGCAGACATCCATACCGGACAACAGTATTCTAGGACAGGAAGCACAAACGACCTAAAATAGGTTGCACTGATTTTATCACTGTTATAAAAATATAAGACATTTTGTACAATACCTAACTTTCGTGCAGCATTTGCTGACACTTTCATTAGATGTTTCTCAAAAGTAAGATGTGAGTCAAAAGTTACACCTAGAATAGTTAAAGCTTCAGACTCATTCAGTAGAGACCCATCGACTTGGAGGGGAGGATGGGGTGGAAAACTGTACGAGATCTGCTAATCAACAGTGTTTTCGTTTTACTGGAGTTCAGCCTCGTACCCTACCAACTACACCATTCCTTGATCCGGTCCATGTCCCGACTGAGGCTGAGGGCAGCTTCATTTCTCATAAATGGAGACTTTACAACACCCACAAGTGAAGCATCATTAGCATACTGAAAGATCTTGTTTTCCAGGCCAACAACCATATCGCTTGCATACATTAAAAATAACAGTGGGCCAAGAACGCTGCCCTGTGGAACTCCAAACACAACAGGTCTTGGTTTGCCAAAGATCCCATCAACAGCAACTCGTTGCTGCCTACCTGTAAGGAAATCTTGAAGTAAACCTAAAACATATCCACCCACTCCAATATTCTGAAGTTTACAAATAAGTGCCTTGTGATTTACTAACTCGAAAGCAGCAATAAAATCTATTTGAATCACTCTACACTCAACACCCTTATCAAGGTTCTCTTGCAAATGGCATGTCAAATCTAAAAGAGCATCGCAGGTACCTGTAGATAAATGAAATGTGAGGCTGTACATTAACTACTATATTACTATGCCTGTACCCATTACATATCATGTACCCTTTATATACTTGCTATGAACATTACTGATGTTTCATGTATAATAAATACACCTCCTATGTACTTTATATTATATTTTTATGTTTCATTATGAATATGGCAATGCCCTAAGGATGTGGTAACATTGTATTTTTCCTGCCTCTGGCCACTGCATGAATTCAGCGTATCGTTCAGTCTTCATCCGTGATGGATGTCTCTCCGTCCATTTGTAAATAAACACTCAAATGAACATACTAGCTTATACAAAGTGTTTCCTTCCTCCCTTCAAGAGAAACAGCCACAGGATGTAATAAGCCCTATTATGGTTCGATAAGGAGTCCCCAACAGTACCTAACTGCTTCCAATATGCATATTGACTATCAGCAATCCTTAAGATCCTGACGCCAGTTTTAATAGCCACAAATCAATCAATAAATCCTTTAGATTCCACATACTTATATAGTGGATTAAAAATAAGTTTTTCTGCAACTCTGGAGAGCACAGGGGAGAATAGAAATTAGCCTGTAGTTACTGCAGTCTACAGATATGCCATTCTTTGGAACAGGCACTGTATTGTTATGCTTGCGCTCATCTGCAAAGGTACTATGTCAACATAAAAATCTATGGAATCTGTTAATACTGGGAGACAACATACTAGAAACCTTTTTAAAAAACAAAGGAAAGAAACCATCAGGATCTTCTCCACCTCAGCTATCAAGTATCAAGAATTTTTTAACATCCCTACAGCAAAATACAAATTTTGTAAGGATAGGTTCAGGATGACAAGTAACATGGACAGGGACTTCCTCAGCTGATTGCTTAGCTTCAAAAGCTTGGTGAAGCAGTTCAGCTTTTTCCTTAGGGCCAGTAACCAATCTACCATCTGCTGTCAGTAGTAGAGGAATGGAAGATGAACCTGACCCAAAGATAGGCAATGCCAATTTGGTCCACCACACATGAAGCTGAGTAATTCCTTCAAGTTTCCTCTTTAAGGAGTTATTATAATTTCTATCAGCTATATGATAAATTCCATTCGCAGCACGGCAAGACTCAACAAAAATGGTGTAATTTTCATGTAAATGATTTTGTCTTCATGTGTTGAATTTGTTCTGTTTGGCATGGTAAGCTCTTCTACATATATCATCAAACCATGGCTGGTCACTTGTCCCGAATTTAATGACCTTTCTAGGGACATACCTTACTAAAATAGCCATCAGCATTTTATTTAACTTCTTCTTAGGATCTGGATCTGATAAAGCATCTGAAATATTAAGTGCCTGACATGCTTCAGTAATGCGGTCCCAATTGGTTCTAGGTTTCCGCCAAACCGTTTTTCCAGTGGTGGAATTCGGAATACACTGATTGACAGATATGTCCATCTCAATGGTGATTGATTGATTGATTGATTTGTTTATTAAATCTGGTGTCATAACATCTAGGTTATTGACGCCGAAACAAATTTAAATATAAAAATTAAGTTTAAAATAAATTTCATATAAAAATATCTAAAAGTTATGTATATAAATATTTAAATTAAAAAAAAAAACGTAAGTTAAAAAAAAAAAATTCCATATAAAAATATCTAAAAGGTATGCATATAAATATTTGAATAAAAAGAAATAGGTTTAAAATAAATTTCATATAAAAGTATCTAAATGATACGTATATAAATAAATTTCTTATATATTCTATATACAAGCTAAATTTTCTTCAGAAGGCTCGCCTCCAACATAAAAGTATACAATTGCTGAGTGTTACAATCCTTTCCAAGGATTCTAGCAAGATTAAAATTATCAACTTCATCTCGTTCCCAAGACAGAAACCTTTGTCTCAAATTCCTAAGTGTGGGACATTCAACCAGCAAATGTCCCACACTCAGGGGTACAGCACAGTCTTCACAAATTGGAGGATTCTCACAGGACATCAAGGACCCATGCGTGAGTCTTGTATGTCCAATCCTCAACCTGCATAGCATTGTCTCCTGTCTCCTTGGCATATGGGGATATGACCAAGGAGACACAGATGATGCAATACTACGCATTTTTCTATTTGTTAAAATATTCTCCCACTGGGACTGCCAACGCTTTTTTATTGTTTGTCCTACTACAGGATATACATGGTAGTAGGCATCTTGTGGGTTCTGGAGAGTTGACTGCTGATTTCGCTAGTTGGTCTGCTTTTTCGTTCCCATCCACCCCAACATGGGAAGGCACCCAACAGAACTTAACTTCTTTCTCTCTTCTTTTCAATAAAAACAACCATTCTAATACTTCTAAAATCAGGGGTTTAAAGGATTAAAAGATTCCAGTGCCTGAAGTACACTTTTGAATCACTATATATAATAAAATTGTTTCCATTATGAATTAAAATCTCCTTTAAAGCTTTTAAAATTGCATTTATCTCGGCAGTAAAAATTGAGGCAACGGATGATAACCTTCCACTCCTCTCTATATCAGGAAGGCTACACCAAAGCCGACGCCAGCATCAGACTCTGAGCCATCCGTGAAGATTGGTGTGTAGGTGCCATGTTCCATCGAATGTTCTAAAAATATTGACCGCATGGCCTCACATGACAATTCTGACTTGGTGAAATTAAAATACTTGCAGAATTCTACCTCTGGAAATTTCCAGGGGGGAATAACAGAATACTTTACTGGTAGAATCTTCACCCTAGGCATATTTAATTCCCTGAGAATCAAGTTTACTCTAAATGCAAACGGATGCGGTTGCTTGGGATGACTTTCATAATAATGCCAATGCCTTTCCCTTCTCATACATATGCTGGTCAAAGACTTAGGTAGCCTCTGGAATCTATACCAACTCCGAACCAGCTGACGCTTGTAATGAAGATCCAGTGGCACCTCACCAGAATCTACCAACATGCTCTCAATGGGAGATGATTTAAATGCTCCTGTACACAACCGTACCCCACCATGATGAATCGAGTTGAGCATTTTAAGGCTATTGGGCTTTGCAGACGTGTAAACTTCGCATCCATACGTTAATTTTGAAAAGACCAGGGCTTTATACAATCTCAACATCTGAGTTCTGTCTGCACCCCACACAGTATGAGACAGAACTTTCAGCAAATTCATCGCTTTCAAGCATTTGGTCTTAATATACTTCAGATTTGGGATCCAGGTCAGCTTACTATCGAAAATCAACCCAAGGAACCTCGTTTCACCTACACATGGAATTCTTTGCCTATGAATAAATAGATCTGGATCAGGATGAAATCCTCTTATGCGACAAAAGTGCATAGTTACCGTTTTACTAGTAGAAAATTTAAAACCATTAACCTCAGCCCACTTCACTATATTGTCGATGCAGAGCTGAAGGCGACGTTCAGCCACTGCCATCCTTGAAGCTGCAAAGGAGATTGAAAGGTCGTCAACAAAAAGGGTATATGTTATATCTGAGGGAATTATTTTGGAAACCCCATTGACTGCCAAGGCAAACAATGTTACGCTTAAAACACTTCCTTGTGGTACTCCTTCTTCTTGACTGAATACTTCTGACATTGTTGCTCCAACCAGGACCTGAAATAGCCTATTTTTAATAAAAGCCTTAATGAAGAGGGGCAAATTGCCTCTCAGGTTACATTCATGAAGGATCCTCAAAATGCCATATCTCCATGTTGTATCATAAGCCTTCTCCAAATCAAAGAAGACCGTGATGTGATGTTGCTTGTTGGCAAAAGCTTCACATATTGAAGACTCCATTCGAAGTAGAACATCAGTTGTGGAGTGCATGTTTCGGAAGCCACACTGTGCTGGGGACAGATATTTACCCCGTTCTAAGTACCACATCAAGCGTGTGTTTACCATTTTTTCCATGATCTTGCACAAACATGATGATAGTGCAATTGGACGATAATTTTCTACTTTAAATGTGTCTTTTCCAGGTTTCGCAAACGGCAATAATTTTAACATCTCCCAGATCTTAAGGAAGATATGCTCCCTGTAAATTCTGTTAATAAGGCTCAATATGAATTGTTTGGTGTAGTGATCGGAAGAGCCTATATGCTCGCATACCTTGGATTTGACGGTAGTTGGAACATCTGTGAATATGAGGTCTAATCTATTACCAGAAATATGCATGGGTTCCTTAATTAGTTGGACAACAACATAAAATTAGTAGCAAAACTACCAGACTCATAACAACAGCAACAAGATAAAAATCAACAGAACAATATACAAAAATCATGCAATCAACAACAACAACAACAGGATTTACATTAATTGCAAAAATTACATTGAAAGTATAGATAAACCTAACTAGTCATCCAAAAAACACACTGGCACATATTATAAGGCATATTAGAAACCCTCCGGGTTTGCCACAATGACTGGGGGAGGGCAGCCAGGATGAATTTAGAAAATTATAAAAAGCTTAGAAGGAAAAGATTAGGTAAAGAAGAAAGCACTTTCCTGATGATCCACCAAGCAACTTTTGCTCTCTCATGAACCTGTCATACACATTTAAAAAAAAAAACAGAAAAGTGAACAAAAGAGAGGAAAAAGGCCTAATTGTATCCTCAAACAAAGGGACTCAAACTCAAGACCATGGAAGGCCACAGTACAATGGCTATAGCACAGTCCAAGGTTGGAGAAGAAGGTTTGTATTCAGAGTAACCTTCTCTTAGAAGGGTTGCCTACCTAGGCTGAAGGGTCCCTTCCACCCGCTGGTTTGATTTTGGAGTGTCCTTCTAGAAGAGTTGCCTAACAAGGCTAAAGAGTCTCTTCTACCGTAACTCGTTTAGGCAGGGACATCACACTCTGAAGTGAATGTTGCTAAAGAAAAGCCCTAATGACTTCACCACACTAGGGTGAGGATTACCCTGATGCCTTTACCAAAAGGGGGGGAGGGGCTTACCTTAATGCCTTCATCATACTGGGGTGAGGATTACCCTGATGCCTTTACAACAATGGGGGGAGGGCATTTACCCTAATGCCTTCACCTTACAGGGGTGAAGATTACCCTAATGCCTTGACCACACAGGGGTGAAGATGAGGAAGAGTCGAACGCCTTCACCGAAAGTGGGGTGAGGAACAATGGGACGCCTTCACCGAAAGTGGGGTGAGGAACAATGGGACGCCTTCACCTCAACTGTGGTGAGGAACAGTGGGACGCCTTCACCGAAAGTGGGGTGAGGAACAATGGGACACCTTCACCTCAACTGTGGTGAGGAACAGTGGGACGCCTTCACCGAAAGTGGGGTGAGGAACAATGGGACGCCTTCACCTCAACTGTGGTGAGGAACAGTGGGACGCCTTCACCGAAAGTGGGATGAGGAAGAGTCGGACGCCTTCACCGAAAGTGGGGTGAGGAAGAGTCGGACGCCTTCACCAAAAGTGGGGTGAGGAACACTCGGACGCATTCACCAAAAGTGGGGTGAGGAATAGTCGGACGCATTCATCAAGAGTGGGGTGAGGAACACTCGGAGGCATTCACCAAAAGTGGGGTGAGGAATAGTCGAACGCATTCACCAAAAGTGGGGTGAGAAACACTCGGACGCCTTCACCATAAGGGGGGTTGGGGGGCGGATTACTCCAAGAAGGTTATAACCCTGACGCTGTCACCCTAGTCTTTTGCTGACATACATTTTATATGTAGCACATTAACACTCACGACTCATTTTACATGTAGCACATTAACACTCACGACTGATTTTACATGTAGCACAATAAGCGCTCACGACTAGATTTCTTTTACTCTTCTCAATCATCAAGAGCAAAATCTAGGTCGATACACGCTTGACAACGCCACTGATATTATTATGTAGTTGCCTTCATTTTAAACTCAACTTTTATGTTATCTTTTTCAAGAGTAAATTTCCTTTTCTCATTCTGTGATGTTTGATCTCACGATTTATATTATAATTCACTTGTGGACTTAGAAATTAGAGGATTTTTCATACGTATATCTACACAAATTGTGGTGCATTCACTGTTACTGAAAAAATTTTTATATTTTCTACAATATTTATTTTTCGTTATTTTTCTAGACGTTTTATGGTCCTCAGCCTGCTTTGGAGTTTATCATCGCTGTCATTAATGTTACTAATAATGCAACTGTTTCCCAACAAGTTCTCATTTTGTATTTTAACTTTGACGACTTTTCATTTCACCTTAAGGAATTCGTCTGACAAACTTCATTCACAAGAGCATTTGCTTTTTCGAGGGAATCAGTTGCTTTAATCTCCATACTGACTCAACGTTTTCAACACGCAGTGAATTTGCACGTTACTGTGTAGCCTCAGATGATATCGTATTCCGACAGGGGTGAATTCTTATATGCTTATTTTTCTGAAAATGTTAGCTGTTTTTATATTTTACATTTGTAGCGTATAAACCTTGACCACCCTAAGTAAGTTTTTTTGTTACCCATCTATGCGTATGTTTTGTCAGTGTTTGTGAGGCTGAGATTCAAGGTGTGTTTAGGTAACCCAACCAACCAAGGGTGTATTCAGTGTCACGAGAGCTTGGCGTAAGCGTTTTCCTAAGTAACAATGAGATGTCAGTGACCGGTAAATTAGTTATTAACAAGTGCTGTCATGCAGCCATGTCAGCTGTTTAAATGGCTGACTGTGGTATACAACTAGAATGAAATGAACTGAGTGTCAACGAACTTGATGAACGAATAATGGTAAAGACGAGATCATGAAGATTAAGTGTTTGTGATGCAAAAGAATACGAAAAAGCCGCTAATAATGTAAGCGAATGGAAGCTGTCATAAATGATGATAAAAGATATGGCATCATTTATCATATGTACAAGGAAATTCTGTAAAGGTTGAGGTTAGGAGAATAAATTGGAGTCAGAAATTTACTATCTAAATGAAACGGAAGTATAAAAAATCTGATTACCGGGGACGGTTTGAATTAAGGAAAAACTGGCTCGGCAGTAGAGCAGTCAAGATGGAGATGAATGATGTATGAATATTTGCTATTATGCTACTGGTGCAAATCCCATTTTCTAAGAATCCGGCAGAACAGAAAGAAGCTGCGGATGAATAGATTCTCTAACTCTAATCGTTTGCCCTTTGAAAGGAGAGTTGTCTGTTTGCCAAAATATTTATGTGTAATTGGGTGGGTGTTAGCGTAAAGATTCAACAAAAACGTTCTAATAGAATTATTTAAAATGTGTAAAAGAATGTGATTATGAATTTAGCGGGAAATATCACGCTCAAAATGCTACTATGGCCACGATTAGTTATACTCTGTCTTCAGTTTTATACAAACGTTACATGGAATTTTTTGAAAGCAGTAAATCAAGCAAAACCACTCCACGCAAAGTAGTATGGTTCAGGTGTGTCGGTGGCATGACATGTATTCGACCGGCTGAACGGAAATGTGAAGACTTTCTTTGATAGATTAATGAACTAGTGCTGTTGATAAAATTCTCTACTTAAATGAAAAGTGGCTACAGCCTTCCATTCTAAACTGCCTAGTACATAGAAGCAAAACTGTATTTAAATTTAGATTAAAGAGAAAACCTACCAGCATCTCTGCCAGTGGACATTTGTACTCAGGCCAAAGCAATAAAGAAATCAGTTTTCATATCCATGGTTTTAAAATCATTACGTGTAAGTGATTCGGGATACAGACGAGGTCATAAAATATCCTGATAATGTATTGACGAAGCATTAATTCTGGCGAAAAAATAATATCTATGACAATAAAAAGAGAAACAAATAGCACGAAAAATGCTTGTATTATCATCAAATAAAACCCTGAAAGAAACTCCTATCAACTCAAGGACTTTGGGGTCAATGGCCATTTATGGACGATAATAAAATAAAAGAAGTCCAAAAACCATTCAAGAAATATTAAAAGATCTTCATATAAAATCCCAAGTAGGTCTTGTGACAACTTTCATTTTAGTCAAATTGGAAAATTATAAGAACAGGAAAAAAATCATAAAAAATACGTAAATTATCCGCCGAAGAACAGTGCAATTTTTGTTCATGTTAGTGAAACCAATCACGCTATCAACCGCAAAAGCACTACACAGATGGCTTATTCTTCAATGTTAAAAAAGAAATACAGCTGAATCCAAATTCATAAAAGAAAGTTGTGGTAAGAATAGGAAATCAACCTAAGATTGGATAAACTTGACCCATTTATTTCAAAAGAAATATGCAAAATGTATATAGATTCTAAAAAAGGTAGTTTGACTGGGCTTAACGACAAAGGGCTCCTCCTCCTCCCCCTCCATCTGCAAGGTGTGAGTATTTTTCCGTCGCCTGCGCGTTCGTCTGCATT
>NC_089746.1:8849694-8947194 GCF_040412425.1 Macrobrachium rosenbergii | reverse complement strand
AATATCTCTGTCTGTCTGTTATCTAATATTGCGAAATTCATTCAGCCCTGGATCCTATCGCTACTGCTGCTACTGATAATGCACATAGATGTCATGATTACTACAATGGTATGATAATTTTCATAGCTACAGCATTAGAATCACCAGTTAGCAGTCCAGTGGGACGCTACAAGTCAGCTTGAATGTTTTCCTTCGCTGGTTTTTGCGAGTATGAACAATATCTTGAAGGCCGCATTCGCTCCCTTAGGCTATTCAAAATTGTCTTCCAAAACTGCCGAAAGAACTTCAACCTTACAAAAGTTTTACCAGCAGCAGTTTTACATTCATGACGAAGATTAGGATTCTCTCACGTAATCTAACAGCATAGAAAGAAAGATTGTACAATATAGGCCCCAGGTCAAGCGCTGGGACCTATGAGATCATTCAGCGCTGAAAGGAAAATTGACGGTAGGAGGTTTAAAAGGTGTAACAGGAATAAAACCTTGCAGTTGCACTATTAAACATTGTTCGAAGATGGTGGAAAGTAAGATGGAAGAAAAAGACTATGAATGGAGGTACAGTATGCGACTGGCATCATATATTTTGAGCAGTGCTAATGAAAACGACATATCTGGTAGAGTTCATTGGCCCCTAACCTGATTAGGCATTTTTTAACTGCCTGACGCAACTGCAATATTATCTTTTCTCGTCTTTGCTGCTGCCGAGTCAGTTATTTCAGAAGCACCACTTACTGTAGTCGTTTGGCGTCAGGATCTTCGGCTTTGGAGTTGTTTCTACATCATGACCGTGACATTCTAAAATGGTGGGTCAAAATTTACTTGACGGAAGGTCAATTTCGACACTTACTTTAATTATTTACCTTTTTATTTATTAATACGCACACATACATATATGTATATATATTACATATTTGTATGTGTATATATATATACATACATATATATATATATATATATATATATATATATATATATATATATATATATATATATATATATATATATATATATATATATATATGACGGAAATTAATTTATACTTGGCATTCTCTTCCATGAAAATGGAAGCTCGCTAATAATAATAATAATAATAATAATAATAATAATAATAATAATAATAATAATAATAAACTTGGAATTTGGAACAGAAATGTTAAATGATATGTAGTACATCAGTTATTACGAGGGCTCGCTTTTTAGATAAGCCTCTCGATAAAATTCGTTATCGGCACAATAAACTTGTAACAGCAGATCCCACCACTTCTCAACATCGCTGCCTATCGCAAAAGTACGGCGTGGATAAACTATGAGCTATTTCAGTCGGGCATCGGAACCCTTGAAAGATATGTTGACACTGCTGAATACGTCTCAGCATTTAGAGAATAATTTGTTTAATTACTGCGGGGTATACTAGGCAATGAAGCAATTAAGGAAAAACGAATTTAAAATATACCAAATTAAAGTAAACATATTAAAGAAAGAATGCAGTGTGAATAACTGCATGGAACATGGTAATTATTCTAATAAACCCTATATTAAATCTGGCGATTCTCCCAATGAATAAAATAATAATAATAATAATAATAATAATAATAATAATAATAATAATAATAATAATAATAATAATAATAATATATATGGCAAGCATGCAAATCAGTCGTAGCACAAAATAGCAAACTTACTTATACAAATCACAGTTGGATGCAAATCAATGTAGCACAAAATAGCAAACTTACTTATACAAATCACAGTTGGATGCAAATCAGTGTAGCACAAAATAGCAAACTTACTTATACAAATCACAGTTGGATACAGTCTGAAATGAACAATGAAAACACCTCAGTAACTAAACTGCAACGCTTAGTGCATCCAAAGAAGTTACGTGACCATGCTGCGTCTGATAAAAAAGAAACTTTCAGAGTTAAAATAAACCATTTTCCTTAAGCCTAAGACGCCACTATTTATGACATCTGATATGGTAAGGAATGGAGATGGTGGTGGGAGGAGGCAATTAAAGTTAGCATTATGCATGCCGCTCTCTCACTTTCCCTCTCTCTCTCAGGAGAGCAGAAAGTTGCACAATACTCTCGGGAAACTTTGTGAAGTCTTATTTTTTTTCCACTTTGGATGAAGCAGTTTGGACTGACAACCCGCATACTATACAAGCCTGACTACCCGCGGACTAAACAAGCCACGTCTTTATCTGAAGAGTCTTGCACGGCTAATATTGTGACTTTCCTCCAAGAGCTTTGCCTTTCTGCTTATAAGCACACACCATCTCCAACTTGTGAATAAGCTGTCACTATTTCAGAATCTGCAAACATTTTCAGCACCTATTCACTTCTGCAATGAAGTACACTCTCTTTAATAGTGGAAAGGTCAATTGCAAACACTAATGGATATTTTCAGATCGTCCCACTGTGTCAAGCTTATGATTGCTATATCGGCTAGTCGAAGATGCCATGGTAAAGAGTAATTAGGAGGGATGAGTACTAATAGCATAATAAGCATAGTAATGATGGTAAGTGGGTGCAAAACGCCTTTTTTTTTTTCAAGACCTTTTGTAGTAGTGGTTACTCAGTACCTATGGGCATCTGTAGCTTATCGCAGGCTCGTGGCAATCACATGGGAGACTAACAGGTTCTTGCAGGCATTTTAAAAGGAAGGGAGGGCGGCACACAAATATGATGGAATAAAACGTATGTTAATTGTTTCTGATATATTGATAACAAAATGTTCTAAACCTCTCTCTGTAATGTATTTACAACTACTCAGTGTTATTTCTGTAATCTTCTAAATATAAAAGCAAAACGCCTCTTTTTTTTTTCTAAGATCTGTTGAAATAGATTTATATCTAATTCAATATTAATTTTTGTTCTTTCATATAATAGCAGTAACTGAAATTATTGTTATTATTCTTATTCAGAAGATGAACCCTATTCACATGGAAGAAGCCCACAGAGGCCATTGACTTGAAATCAAGCTTCCAAAGAATATGGTATTCATTAGGAAGAAGCGAAGTTAAAGGGAAATAAAGAAAGAGATCTCATATTAAAAAACACAATAAATTAATAAATTAATAAACAGAAAAAATGTGTTAAAATGCAAGAAGAATAGCATTAGGGTAGCTTGAACTTCTGAAGTTCCAATTGCACGGCATCCTCAGGGAGGCTGTTCCACAGTCCAACTGAGAAGTTCGACAGCGAGGCACATTTGCTGAATATTGGCACTGCTGTTCAGAAAATCTGGTTGCTCTTGGCAGGAAAAGGGGATCAGGGATCAATAAAGAATGTGAAAAATCTCTGTTAAAATACAACTTATGGAAAACTGACAAAAAAGAGACCATCCGTCGAATATCGAATATTATGAAACAGAAACCTACCATCACGAACCACTCTATCTAAAAGAGAGAAATATCTGGCAGAAGCAGACATCCACACCAGAGAACAGTATTCTAGTAAAGGGAGTACAAATGACCTAAAACAGGTTGCACTGATTTTATCACTCTTATAAATTTATGAGGCCTTACGAACAATACCTAACTTTCGTGCGGCTTTTGCTGAAACTTTCATTAGATGTTTCTCAAAAAAGTAAGATGTAAGTCTCATCCACCAGAGGATGGGGTGGAAAATCTTACACCTAAAAAGAGTTTTCGTTTTAAAGCTTCAGACTCATTCAGCAAAGTCCCATCCACCTGCATGGAGAGGCTGAGGGCAGCTTCATTTCTCATAAATGGAGACTATTACACTCACAAGTGTTGCATCATCGGCATACTGAAAGATCTTGTTTTCCAGGCTAACAACCATATCGCTTGTATACAGTACACCAAAATTAACATTGGACCAAGAACACTAGCCTGTGGAACTCCGGACACAATAGGACTAGGTTCACTAAAGATCCCATTTACAGCAACTCGCTGCTGCCTACCTGTAAGGAAATCTTGAAGTAATCCTAAAACATATCCCTCTACTCCAAGATTCTGAAGTTTATAAAAAAGTGCCTTATGATTAACTAAATCGAAAGCAGCACTAAAATCTATGTGAATTACTCTGCACTCCTTCTCAAGGGTCTCTTGCAAATGGCATGTCAAATCTAAGAGTATCACAGGTACCTAACTGCTTCCTATATGCACACTGACTACCAGTAAACAATCCTTTAGATTCCACATACCTATATAGTGGATTCAGCCTCATATTCAACCAACTACACCATTCACTGATCCGGTGCATGTCCCTTAACATCCCTGAGGCTGAGGCATGACAAGTATCATTTCTCATAAATGGAAGAGTTCAGCTTTTTTACAGTAACATCAGCTGTTAGTAGCAGAGGAATGGAAGATGAGCCTGACCCAAAGACAGATTGCATCAGATCGGCATACTGAAAAGATCTTGTTTTCCAGGCTCCACAAAAAACAACCATCCATGTGTTGAATTTGGTCTGTTTGTTATGTATACAATCATCAACCCATTCAGACTGCTGGGTGAAACTTCTTGGGATCTGGATCCAAGCATCTGAAATATTTTCCTTGCTTCAATAATGCGATCCCTTCCTCTAGATTTCAGTCAGACCATTTTTATGGTCCAACTGATGACGATTTCATCACCATATTTTCCACCTTTGTTGCATCATCAGTGAATATGCATGGGTTTCCCAATTAGCTGGACACACTGGAGGATACACAGACCGACCGTGTTTATCATCCACTCGCCCATTGAAGTCTGCATCAATAACAAATGAAGTTTTGAATCCTACGACTGAGCCATACCAATTCTCTACAAAAGATAGTTATATATAGAATCGTCGATGTTTGGATTGAGGTAAACAGAAAATACGTAGACATTGTAGAACTTACCGAAAATCTGATACTGGCTTTTCTAGCATTTTAATCGAGGCTAAGTATAACTTTTCCTCTATGAAAAAGCAACTGAAAGCTGATTGGCTTATATCTATTCTTTAGCAATAAAGTTGATGCTATTTCTTTGAGCTCAGTTCTATGAAATTTTATTGAAAAAAATCGCTCTGTTTTTTATTTTCCATCTTCTTACGGTCATGGATGAAATATCACTGCTGGGTCAAACGTCAAGCATCTTTATTTTCTATTAATCCAAAAAGAATCACCTAATTTTCCATTGGATCTCATAGAAATCCATCTGTCTCCTGCGTATTTTGTGCAACTGAAATGATTGGTGATTTGCTTAAATATTGAAAAATCGCTGTGTATATATAGGTGAGGTCATGGATGAAATATCACTATGTCAAGGTCTCGTATATTTTCATGTCTGTCACATGGTTACTGACTTTATACTGCATGGTTACCGACTTTATACTGCTGGTGTATAATGCGTGCCCTTCACTTATACCTTATGATATAGAGCATGTATGAGGAATTATAGTAGTATATCAGGACTTGCCATACGTTTTCTTTACGAATATGCTATGACAGACTGAAGTGATTATACCTAATGTCTTTATTTCATCTAGTTTAGTTATTTTTGCTTTTATGCATGTGCTTCCCTGTCTTTGCAGAAATTTTGATCCTGCCATCTTTTATGCAAGAGTTAGAAGCAGACGGCTTTGAAAACAAAATACAGGCGTTGTGCCAGTTGAAAAAGACTGTATGAGTGACGAATATTCTGATGAAGGACAGGACATGGTAAATGGCGAGTTTGGGTTATTACCTGAGTCAGATGTCATCAATTTTGGTAAAAAGTCTATTGTTTGCATTTGTTTTAGAAAGCCTCAGAGAGTAATTTCTCTGATGTTTATTTCGGAAAGCCAGTGTGGTATTTCAAGAAGCTTTCCACTTCAGAATTCTTAGATGATGTACTCCATCAATCGAATCTCTTTGCTTCACAGAAAAATATACACAAACTGCTATATCTGACTATGGAGGAACTTGAACAATGAATGGGATTATTTGCTTATTTCACCATAATTCAAACTCCTCAAACACGTCTGCACCGGTCTGGGGGTGTGTTTGGAAGGTACAGAGATTACACTGCTATGATCATGAGCAGAAATGGATGGGAGCCTGTAAAATCAACCTAAACATCAGGCATAATGATGATACGATGAACTAGCAAAAGCCCGTTACGGTTACCAGTGGTAGATCACTTGAGAAAGAAGCCTTAAGAACTTACAATGCAACAAAACATTTGCATTCATGAGCAGATGGTGCCTTTCAAAGGCAGGCATACCATGAAACAATACTTATCTATGAAGCCCAAAAAGTCGGAGTTCAAGATCTTTGTTCCTGCACACAGTGGGGTTCCTATTCATGATTTCATACCTAATATAGGGTCCATTCAATCTGTTAGTATAGAAGGTATTCCAGAATTCAGTGTCTCTTCAAACATCATTTTGCACTTGGCTGAAACAATACAAAGCAATAATAATCACTTCTGTATTCAAAAATACGTGGCTGAAAAAGGAATTTGGTGCTGTGGGACAGTTAGGCCATATCGACTTACAAGACTAAAGTTACCATCAGATAATGATGCTCCCCACTTTTGCTGAAAGCCGACCAGTTCATATTGCACGCCATTATGACAAAAGTATGAAGAAAGTTGTGGAGATTCCACAGCCAAACATAGTAAAATTCTACAATATAAACATGGGGTGTTGATCTGGCTAATTGTCCTTTATCACTGTACAGAATCCCAGTGAGAGCAAAGAAACATTATCATCGAATAATTTTTCACATGATTGATATGATTATCAATCAGGCTTGGATGATATGTCGAAGAGATCACGAGGCCAAAAGTATTCCACAGGAGAAAAGACATCTACTGACCTTCAGGATATCTTTGTCTGTGTCAACAGTGAGAAGGGAAAATGTACGCCTAAAGCCCTGTACACACTATGCATCATGATGCGCGCAAAGTTGAACGGATGTGTTGAAAAACCACTTTTTTAACATGAAGCCGCATCATCGTGTTGATGGGCCGGAGCAATTTCAAAATTCTGCTCAGCTCCAGTGCTGCTGGCTCAATCACCACCACCTGCCAAACCCCTTGAATGGACAAGGACTAACACTCTACATTTTATTGAAATGCATTTTTATTCTGAGACCCATTTGCTCATTAACCTTATCTGCATTTACTTTCTTTCGGAAGTTATTTTTCCTGCTGAAGTCCTTACTCCCTTTCTTCTAATTTTCCTTACGAGACTTCTCTTTCTTTCTCTCACCTTCCTCCTGACGACCTGACCTATCCTCCTGTATTCCTGCACAGTCTTCTAATCTGTCTTGCAATTTCTTTTTCCACTAAGTTTCTCATTTCCTCTTTTCACCACTCTCATTCCCTCTTCCTAAACCTAAAGTCACTCAGTGCCGACTGACTTTATCTTGAAAAATAAAAAAGGTAGTAAGAAGCTCATTTTCTCTTTTAAAAGCATATATTGTAAATATTTTTCCTTGAAAATCGTTTTCTAATGAATTCCCTTTCCGAACATATTTCTACAGGCTCTTATCTCATGCCCCCAAAAGCCCTGCCTTCCCAATATGCCATCTCTTTCTCATTTACCTGTTTGTGCACTGGCATGCTCTAAAAACCTGCAATGCACAGATTCAAACTCTTCAAGAAACTCTTGTACTCTAATTCTCTTTCAATCCTGGCCCACACACATTCTCTATCAGAACTTTCCCTTTTGCCAGGCTCAATCTTATCCCATACAATCTTCATACTAACACATATGTACTCTTAATCCCTGCCTAGAGTTTCATTGATTCCACAATCAATACAACTTCCCAAGCTGTACACTTTCTGCTATCCTCAACACACTGACCCTTTATCCTTACCATTCCCGCATAAAATGCCTTTTTTTCACCTCTATCTCACTCGGTGCCAAACCTGGCAGCTTCCCTTCTTAAACCCATCAGCTATCATACAGAAGATAACCTTATCTTCTGCACCACATTAATATACATTTAAACCAGGAAGATGCATAGAAACACACGATGTGGGGTTACAAACCCTATACCACGACTGTTTTATGACTCACAATGTGCAGAGTAATATTATTTTCTAGCCATTTAAGAGAACTGAGAATCTGACGCTATTCGTCTCTTGTGGAGAACCTCATCTGCCATTTACAGGCTTTTATTTTCACCACATCTATCGCGCGAGAACAAGTGAGTAGCGTTGCAGTACAGTTTGGCCGTTAGTGATTTTATTCAACACCACTACTGCATCACGTGGCTGATACATGATGCATAGTGTGTACGGGGCTATGGATGTGTGGCTTGACGAAGTAGATCACTTCCCAGAAACAAAAAAATCCTTGCTCATACTGCGAGCGACCTGGATGTAAGGGACACACAAATATCAGGTGTATCAAAAGTAGTTTTAACTGGTGTCTAAATCCTTTCAATTTCATACCTAAGAGTCTCTCTCTCTCTCTCTTTCTCTATCTGATTTGAAGAGAGGATCTCAAAATTAATTTTCTTTGCTTACAATATAAAAATGGACGACTTTTGTTTCTGAATAAGTTATATTTTTAATTTTAAGCTGTCACATGAAAATAAAATGTATTTACGTTTACTTTGTCAAGCTAATGTTCACTCCTAGTAAGAAAATGAACACTAATACTTTCAGTGGACCAAATATGAAATAATTCTGGCACTGCGATTGACAAATTTCCCTTTAGTGGTGACCAATATGACGAAATCGTCACATGATTGTATAATTGTGAAAACTGAATCAAATTGTGAGAAAAATATGTTTTATCGTATGTCTGGTCCATAGAAGTCTAAAAACCAAAGCAATAATATGAATCAAGGTCAGCAAGCCCGGGCTTCATTGTCCCACGCATACTTCTCTTGGCTAGGAAGTGTTCAGTTGCCAGTGAGTATTTTGTTACGTAGGCGGGTGGTTTCTCGCAGACTATAAAAGTTGGTGTTGAGGCATCGTCCGCTTCAGAAAAATCTCCAAGTTCGCCGAAGTGACTCTCGTTGCGGGACCGGAACTTGAGAATTGGTCAAGGTAAAGTTGCACATTTCTTTTTGAATGGAATGTATGTGCCTATTAAGCCACATATATCGTTTAATATCGGACTCGCTATGTCTTTGGAATAACTTAAACCCAATCGGATTTATAGCTGATAAGTGCATCCGGCAAAGATTCGCACCTGGCACTTTGTTGCTTATCAACTATAAATCCGCTTGCGTTTAAGATATTCCAAAGGTATAGCAAATCCGATATCAAGCGATATTTGTGGCTTAATAGGCACACATACGCAGACGCGCGCGCGCACACGCACACACCTCTCTCTCTCTCTATATATATAATGTATTTGTGTAATGCATATAATGTTCACATGAGAAACAAGTGAAAAATGCGCCGAATTTTCTTCGGCCCAATCGAGTTTTCTGTAGTGTTTAGTGCTGTATGAAACTGTCAGCCACGACCCATGAAACTCTCCCGTGGCCCATGAAACTTTTAGCCGCGGCTCGGTGGTGGCATGTATTGTTGGCACCTATAATGGTGCCAGACGCACGATCATGGATAACTTTAACCTTAGATAAAATAAAAGCTACTAAGGCTAGTGGGCTGCAATGTGGTATGTTTGATTGATTGACTGATTATGAAATTTAGGTCTTGAAGACCAAGCGCCGGAACCCATCAGGATTATTCAGCGCCATAATGAAGGTGAAATAAATAAATTAATGATATGATTGATAATGAATAGATGAATGATGACATACCAGTAAAATTTAGTGTTAAAATATGAACGTAGAAATGAAGAATGATATTGGAAAGAACCAGGAAAAAAATAAATATATATTAAACTTTTATATTCAAAATATATACTTAGTATATAAAATAAATGACCAAAATCTTTATTAAATACACTAAGATCATGTCTCATTAAAATAACCAGATTCTTTCAGATAACCCATAAGGCTATCTACCTCAATGTGATCATTTAAAATTTTTAAAATAGTCTTCCCAGTTAGTAAGTACTTTGCCCTAAGGCGATTAAATTTAGGACAGTGCACCAGCATGTGCTCAACGGATAGCTGACCACCACAGTGAGCACAAACTGGGGCACTGGTTCCCTCTAAAATATAGCTATGAGTGAAGCGGGTATGGCCAATCCTAAGTGGTGTTAGGATGATCTCAAATCTTCTGTTACGATTAAAACCAGAACTCCAAAAATCGATACTTTTTCTAATGTTTCTGTACTTCATATTTGTGTATAAAATGGGGGTAGTCCATCTCTGCTGCCATTTTGTATGAATGTATCGTCTGATAACTGGACGCATATCCAAATGTGGCACCTTATTAGTTAAGAAGTCTCATCTTGCAGCATCCTTTGCTTTACTATCAGCAAGTTCGTTCCCTTCTAGACCAGTGGGGTCAGGAATCCAACAAAACTTTACTGATTTGTGGCAAACAGAAAGATAAAAAAAAGCCATTCCTGAGCCTTTTGAATTAAGGGATGGGTAGGGTTAAACTTCTTTAGGGCTTCTAAAACACTCTTGAGTCACTATATATTACTGTGGATTTAAACTTCTTATCAGATGCAAGATTTAAAGCATCAACTATGGCTGTTGCTTCAGCAGTGAAAATGGATGAAGAGTCTGATAACTTTTTTATATGATTCCCCCTCACACACCACTGCACATCCTCCTCCATCTTCCGATTTTCATCCGTCAGTATAGATTTTCGTGTCATTTATATGTCTCTCATCATGCTCCAAAAACTTGTTTCTGACTTCTTCTTTCGAACGATCTTTCTTCTTTGTCTCTTTAATGCAGACATCACCTATTGCTGGAATAAACCATGGAAGGATAGCAGGATGTTTAACTTGTAGGATCTGCGTTTTTATGCTTTCATCCTCCAGTTCACCCAGCTGTCTGACTTGAAATGATATTGAAGATCCAGATCCAAAAAGCCTTGAGTCACACTGTTTTAAGATCTCAAAAGAAGGATTCCCCTTTGAGCTTTTCAGCCGCATGGTGTATCTCAGACCTAGCTCGTGCCTCCTTAAATCTAGTGGTAGCTGATGGGAGTCTACATAAATACTTTCAATGGGTGAAGTTCTAAAATCCCCAGTGCAGATCCTTAGCCCCATATTATGCACAGCGTCCAATTCCTTAAGTCTAGTCTTTGAAGCAGATGAGTATACTTGGCAGCCATAGTCTAACTTAGATAACCCTACTGGATTATAAAGCCTTAAAAACGATTTCTTATCATAACCCCAATTAAAATTAGATACTAATTTTAAAATATTTAGTGATCTCTTCACTTTCATTTTTAACTGGTCAATATGATTACTCCATGTGAGCTTTTCATCAAATACCATTCCTAAAAATTTTACTTCAGTAGGGTAAGGTAAAATAATTCCATTTAAGGTAAGAGCTGGAATGGTTTCCTTAGTTCGGCGGCTGCAGAACCGAACAGCAACAGTTTTAGATTCGAAAAATCGAAACCCTTGCTCATTAGCCCACTTGCTTATTTTATCGATGGCTCTTTGCATGAACCTGCTAGTAGATGCTGCATCATATCCTATGCAGTACAGAGCCAAATCATCTACAAATAAAGAGCTACAAAAAAAAAGCGCCTTTTATTGGTGATGATATCTTTTCTAACACTCCATTAATGGCAACAGCAAAGAGAGTGACACTAAGGACACTACCCTGAGGAACTCCCTCTTCTTGTAAGAAAGGTCGTGATACATGATTCCCAACTCTTACCTTTATCTATCTTTCTGATAAAAACGAATTTATAAATCTGATCATTTTTCCTTTAATGCCCATCTTATACAACTTTTTTGTAATACCATAACGCCATGTGGTGTCATATGCCTTTTCCAAATCAAAGAAAACTCCTATTGTCTGGCTGTGTTTAGCAAAACCTTGTATTTGGTTTGAGAGCCTGAGCAAGGGATCTAGAGTAGAACTACTTTTCTTAACGCCAAACTGGAATGGAGAAAGCAATTTATTTGTTTCTAAGTGCCATACAAGTCTGGTGTTAATCATCTTTTCCATCAGCTTACAAACACAACTGGTGGGAGCTCTTGGTCGGTAGCTACTGGGTAAAACAGGATCCTAGTTTGGTTTCTTCATAGGGAGGATTAATGATAATTTCCAGCTCCTAGGAATAATACCAGTTTTCCAGATTTCATTTATTATACCTAAAAAACATTTCTTTTACTTTTCTGGGAGATGTTTCAGCATTTCATAAAGTATTTTATCTTCACCAGGGGCTGATGGTTTGGTATTCTGTAAGGCATCTTTGAGTTCCTGCAGTGTAAATTTTGCATTATATGGTTCAAAATTGTTTTCACTTAAATCAAGAGAAATCTAGGCATTTCTAATGTCTTGGAATTCTACAGAATAGTTCTCAATACTCGATATCCTCGAGAAATGTTTTAATTTTTCTGCGACCCTCTCCAGTTGGGTGATTAGGTCACCATCTATCTTAAGGGAAGGCAGAGGTTCGGGAACACTCTTGCCATTCTGTTTTTTGGATGGTGTTTTTGAGCTAATGCCATTAATGAAGTACATCCATGACTCTCTTTTTGCTTTTTTAAAATATTTATTTTGCTTGGCCACAGCACGTTGGTAAACAACTTTGGCTTGGACAGTTCCACTCCTCTTATACTTTTTGTAGCATTTTCTAGTGGTCTTTCTCATACTACTGCAGGGAACTGCTGGTCTAGAGGGCTTCCTTTTTGTTGTTGGAATAGAGGCAATTGCATTGTTGATGGTGATGTCATTGAAGTAATTATATGCTTCCAGTCTGCTTCATCTACCTTCCATTTGGGAGGTGACTGAGAGGGCTGATTCTTAACTGTTTTTGTGAATTGGGAAGTGGTCACTCCCATTTGGATATTCATTTACTGACCATTCATAATCAATGTGAACACTAGATGAGCAAAAGCTCAGATCTATAGCCGAAGTATTGGAGTTGATGTTATGGTAAGTCATGGCTCAGTTATCGAGTATAATAATATAATGATTATCCATAATATCCTCCAACATCCTACCCTTGGCATCTGTCGTGTTCCCACCCGATATGGGGTTGTGAGCATTAAAATCACCAAGGAGGAGGAAAGGAGTAGGACGCTGATTGATCAGTAAATGAATATCATTATGAGTGAAATCCAAATCAGGAGGAAGACAGATGGAGCAAACTGTAATTTGCTTGTCTGAAATGAAAGTTACTGCTACAGCTTGAAGATGAGTATTAATTGATAGCAAGGAGTGTTGCAACGGCTTAAGCGCAATAATTGCTGCACCTCCCTTAGCTCTATCTCCGATTGGTGGTGAAGAATTACGTATGATGTAATTTAACAAAGGATTATATTGTGTGCTTCCAAGCTTAGTTTCCTGGAGACTCACAATACCTGGGCTAAGGTCATGGAGCAGTACCTTCAGCTCTTTACTTCGAGTCCTAAGACCTCTGCAGTTCCATTGTAGTATTGATGTGAAAACTATTTTTTGGGCTTGGTGGAAGGCCCTTTGAATGGAGCCTTCTCATTTACTCTTGTTTGTGAGTATCATCAAGAGATGATTTGGAGAGGACTGGTCATGACAGGTTTGGTTTATTATCTGTTGATTTACTGGTGTCATTTTGTTTCCCTTTCTTGTCAGTTTGTTTAAATTCAGGCTGGGGTTCTTGCATCGAGCTTAGTACTTCGTATCTACTACTAAATGATGCATGTTTAATTGGAGGAGAGGATGAGGGGTAACATCTCCTCTTTTGGTGTTTTTGCTCCTCATTCTCCATTAAATTCCAAGGTGGTTGGGTTTAGTGCCATCTTATCCTCCTTGGAGGCTTGTGCTCTTGCATCAACAGGCCGAGCACCTGGCCCAGATGGCTGGGCCACTACCACAGGGGTTGATGCACCTGTTACATTAGAGGGTGCTGCCACTGCACCCCTATACTCTGCCAAGCACGAAGAGACCTCTCTGGCGTGGCGTTTAAAGCTCTGCCTTGTTGCCAGTTTTACAAAACAACAACTTGACAAACCTTTGAATGTCTTTGAGACAAACCCTGAGGCTACAATTATAAGATTATAGGGGTTGTTTTTCATTTCCAGGTATTTTAATCTTCTTCCTATTCCGCCCCGCTTAGGATTTGTCTTCAGTCCATTTCTTCTCCACAACCTATGAACAATAACATATTTTTCTTATTTTTTACAAAGATTTACCTTTGTATGTATAGCCCATTTGTAAATATTCAACATTTTCATCTAGACAAGAAATATCATACAGTATTTACATTTAAGTAACTGCAGGGGTAAGCTGTTTGTATAATGAATTGGCGCTCTCTCTCAGATCCCGTGCTGGCACAGGGCCACCTTAATCTTAACTATTTTGTCATGTTGGCAATAGCTATCTTAACTATTTTGTCATGTTGGCAATAGCTGCCTTTTTCACTCTCCAAACTAAAGTGGGACTCATTTCCAGAATTTCTTCTCCTGTCATGTCATAAAGGTCTTTATCAAATAGTACTCCTCTCCCATAACTAAAGCTTAAATGGGGCTTGATCTTCGTAATCATTTCATCATTTTTTATGTCCAACAAGGTCAGCATATATGCTTGGGTTGTGGATTTGGCATGAATAAGAACGGTGTTCTTCCCAAAACGAGAAATATCACCGCTCTTTATCCCTCCCACCTTCTCCTAAAGAAACCTGCAAAACTTATAGTAGTTATAATTTTCCTCCTTGGCTGAAGCTACCACCCACATATGAGGTTTAGGAGTTCTTATTTCTGCATTCTAGTTTCTCTCTGGTTTATCCTGAGTCCATTTAGATGGCACATAAACGTCCATGTCTTTGGGAACTTTGTCTGTTAAGGTTCCTCGTACTGTAGCTTGACCTTTTTGTATGGCACTTTTCATACTACTAGCCTTTCGAGCCTCATCATGGTTACTAAATGTAACCCACGCTTCCCATTTAGATTCAATACCAATAAAGTTCATCCTAATTTCTACAACAGTTCCAAATGATTTCAGAGCTGTCGAGGTCATTTCATAATCACAAATGATTGGTAAGTCTTCGATATGGAGCATTCTCAAATTTTTCACTCAACCTGGCTATGTTGAGGATTTAATTTTGGATGAAGATTTCTTAGAGAAGTCCGCGTCCTTGCTTGAAGTCGTCATCAATGAAGCATGGCTAGAGGGTCCAGCGGAGGGGAAGTCAGGAGGGGGATTCGGGATATTTGTTATTACTGTTTTTTGTCAATTTATTTTTCGAGGAGTCATCAACATTTGGAGAAATTTCAATCTCCATCAGAGGGTCCAGGGGTACAAATCATTATAAATGCTAGACAACGATTTGAGAGGGGTAAAAATAATATAATGATAATAAACCTGAAAACCTTAAAAAGATATCATCAGCCTTTCATGGGGACTATTCTTCCACCAATGGCACAAGTGAGAACTGACTCCCAAATATCCGCGTCCTTACCCTACCCCCCAGGAGATGGCGCAACACGACTACAGTGGCCCAAGTGTAAGCTAAACCTGCTTGCTAGGACCGAAGGTATTACGAGAATACTATCATCCCCACCCTAATCGTGTTATTCATCCCCACCCTAATCGTGTTATGGGCAAACCGGATAGAATGACGAGTCCTATCCCCAGAACCGGACCCCACTGGAATCCGTGGTCTAGGCCTAAAGAATAGTTCCGGCTGATATCTCTCAGGTCCAAATATTATTGGGCAGCTGATGGTCCTACCACAGTTCCCACTATTTAGCTTCGGATATAAACCCAATCCCAGTTATGATATCTTTTCCTGTTTATCAGGTCCAATAAACGGCCAGACAGATAGCCATCTCAATAGTTTTCTTTTACAGAAAATACAAATCCCAGAACGAATTTCCCGGAAGAATAGAGACTATTATTATTCTAGTCTTGACTGTTTCCGGACTTGAAAGCTTGCCATGCAGTGGGCTGAATCGTTTGTATGCATTACTTCGGCAGAAATGACATTAGTGGCGACGAAAGGCTTTTGTTATTCTTTTATTTGGCAGATAACTAGCGTGAAGGATTTGTAGTTGAAGTATATCTGAATTTAATTTTATTTGTTTTTTATTCGCTATTCGCTGGCGCAAGCAGTAAACTGTTATGATCATCAAGAGCCTTCCTCGATACATCACGCGACTTGACTACTAGTAGGCGAGCAACTACCATTTATATTCACATCTTACCGCTCATGGGAATATTAGTCACCTTGACGTGGCCTTTTCATCTCCGAGGCACGGGATAAGGTCTCTTTCTTATACAACTGATAATAAGACGTTTCTCTCACTGCTATGTTCTGTTAAGTACAGTACATGACAGTTCTGCTGTTATACTTCAATTTCTGGCCCGCTACAGTATTCCATAGAGTGGTTGTAGGAATACCGTAATAAAAGACAGATTTTCTGAAATCTTGACGTCAAACTCGCGTAAAGTTAGACAGGTTTATCCGATCATATATTACAGAATTTATTCCTCAGTAAGGGATAAGATTTCTGCCTCCACGATATCTTATTATGTCGGTCATTTCGTGTTTCTGCTGCCCTGCCACCCTCTTCTCTGTTGCGTAAAATATTCTTGTCTCATCTTCTCTAACATGTATAACGTTTCTTCCACGTCAGCTGTACTGCGTTTCTCAATGCCCTGCGATGTAGATCAGTCCAAATCCCTTCCCGCCTTCCCCCAAAAAAAAAAAAAAAAAAAATTCCCTGGAGGAATGTGCGACAAGATTAGATTGAGACGTGACTTGCCGCTTGACTTACAGGACTGCCAACGGCTATCCGTACATCTACGTAAACTATTGTTTGCTAGACTTGTCGGCTTGGGATTTCTTCAGTCTAGTCTGTTTCTGACTAAACCCAAAGAGAAAAAATAACGCTGAAATGCTCGGTAAATATTGTACCAAAAGCGTCCACTTTCTTATTGCATGAATGAATTCCATTTTGTTATTGCTTTGACACACAGTTCTCCATTGTTCTGCCTTTATCGCACCACTGGAGAATGCCAGCCGTTTGTTTAAGCGGGAAGTATCGCTGGAAACTGAAGCGAGGATCAGATGATTTGGTTTGGTCAGAGAACTGAGAATGTTAGAGCTCCTAAATCCACGTTAGTCGTGAGGCCTCTGGCACTACAATGACTTTATTATTTTTAGCTAAGATGTAGAAATAATTTTTTTTGTTTTTGTGTTTATATTTGAGCGTTTGTAAGGTTTTTACTAAAATAAGTGAAGAGTGACAGGTTTTACAATGATATGAACTATTTTATTTCATTTGGAAGTTTTTTATTTAATTAACCGATTCCCTGATATATTTTTTTCACTATTTTACGAAAATATTTCCGTTTTCATGTTTTACAATCCAAGGATATTTTAGTTACTCAAATTACGGCTTCAATCTTCTATAAGAACAATGTCCGTTGTCTATATTTGCTCTCTTTGAAGTCACCGTTTTTCAGTTTTTTAAATCCTACTCTCCACTGAGTTGGGTAATTTGCTTTACGCACAGTGGACCCCTATAGTGTGTGACGCCAGCATACTTATAAAATCGTAAAAAATCAGTGATGTTGTTAAACACTTGTTTGTATTGGGAGTAACTAAAAGACCTGGTTTATTCTCTCTCTCTCTCTCTCTCTTTTGACAGCTTTCTCTTCCTATTTCTTTTTTTTTTAATTATGCCGATGCCACTTGTAAATAAGTGACTAACCAAGATGCGATCTGGAAAGGAATGTACTTGTGATCACCCACATGACAACAACCCGGAATTTCAGTCAGTTTCATTCTCGCAAAAGCCTTTTCCTAGCGGCATTCTTCTTCTTGTGACGATGATAATGACTATGATTGTGTGTGTGTGTGTGTGTGTGTGTGTGTGTGTGTGTGTGTGTGTGTGTGTGTGTGTGCGTGGCCTTGACTGTACTGCTCTGTTACCACCAACAAAAACTCGATAATTTTTCACGGTGAAGGGTGACAGAGCGAGAAATGACGATTTTTGGTTATGTTTAGGCGATCCAGTGGCTTAAGTATTTTTTCTTTTAATAGAAAGCTCATCTCATATGGCTCTGCTTCCAGTTTGTATAACCTACAATCGTCATAATATCACTTGAAAAATAATCGACCTGTTGCTGGTGGGAGCATAAGAGTACCGTCAAGGTCACAAACAAATTACGTCAACCATCGTCATTATCATATGTGTGTGTGTGTATATATATATATATATATATATATATATATATATATATATATATATATATATATATATATATATATATATATATATATATATATATATATATATATATATATATATATTATATATATGTATATATATACATACTGTATATAAGTATATATATAAATTTTTAATTTCGCCAATAATCTATATCACAATGTTAAGTTTACCATAAAACATGAAAACAAAGGAGGATGCCTTCCTTTTCTAGACGTCTTAATCACCAGATCCAATCAGCACTTCTCCACTTCTGTCTTCCGCAAAACAGACGCATAGCCTACTGGTCTTGGCTCTGATTTTTATAATTCACGTTTTTATCATTTTAAGCTTAATGGTATTTCTACATTACTGCAATGAGCTTTCTCGCTATCATCAGACTGGCTTTCTTTTCATAATGAAGTTGATTTCCTTGAAAAAAAAAATATTTTCAAAGTAACTGCTATCCTAAACTTTTATCTGAAAGGTATCTTCAGAAATTCTTGGATAACTAATTTCAGTCGAAAATTCCTGTACCTACGGTACCTAAAATTGATTTTTTATGTTTCTCTGCCTTTTATGAGCGATGACAAGTTTTTAATTACATTAACACAGATTGCAATGAAATACTTCGCTAAGGAATCCAAGAACAACCGGACCATGCCTTAATTTTAAGAACACTGTGCCCGACCTTATGCGTTCTATGATGGTTTATAAGTATACTTGTATCTCGGGACTTATATCGTATCCACCAGAAGAATGCTAGAAGTGCGAATCCACTCTCGTAGTGGTGTCAGCCTTAGAAAAGGATGTACTTGAGGAAAAAGCAGCTTTCCAACATGAGAGAACATACCTGAACTGTGTAAATCTCTTATTTCCTATGACCATTTTGAAATCGTAGAGCAAGCTGCTGATGAAACCTCTCTCCATATTCTCGAGCCTTTAACCAACAAACATCTGTCCCATCATTGAACAGTGAGTCGTTGTCTGGCCCTCTGTTTGTAGCTAAAGATGTCTCTTCGTTTTCTTCGTTCCTTGGGTGCCATTCTTGGTCAATCAGTTCACATATTTTGAAGTGTTAGGTTGGCTCTAACTTTATATTTCTGTTTTTAATTTCTAAATTTTCAACATTAATGATTTTTACCTAGTCATGTGTGATGATTTTAACTGCTATAACTTTTGTATTTTAATCCTCATGAAGCAGCCATGCTTTGAAACGTTGGCTGGAAATAACTTGAAACTTGCATCATGCCCTTTTCGTCCTCCTATTTATACTGTATACATATTCATATATATATATGCATACATAAATATATATACATATACATACATACATAGATATATATATATATATATATATATATATATATATATATGTATATATATATATATATATATATATATATATATATATATATATATATATATGTACATACATATATTGAGTATATATATAAGATGCCTATCATACAAGCTGTTCCCATTTAGGAGGTGATTCCAGAAGCTTGCTTTTTATTTTTCTTAGGGAATGAGGGTTCTAGCCCCTTGTCTTTCGCCACACTGGCTGTGAGCCCCACAGACAACTAAATATCTCGTATCCAATTCGCTGGTTTGGTCAACAAAAGCATACTAACTCAATGTAGCACCTTCAGTGCGCACTAAAATAATCACTGCAGATGGCGAGATTCATTATAACAGGGAAACGCAGAATAAAGTCGAATATTCTAATCTTCCTCCCTCCTTGTTTCTATCCACCTCTTTCCTGCTACTAGACACGTCTGAGTCACTATAGAGAGAGGCCTGAGAGAATGGAATTAATTCGAAATTTCTTCTCTATCATCATCTACTTGTTCACACACACAAAAAAAAAAAACTTTTCCTTGCTCTTTGGTAACAATAGAACGGCAACATTTCGTCCTCTGTTTGTTGCTACTTAAACTTATCGTTTTCTGCACTTACAGATGGAAAAAAAGTGGGGACGAGGCGAATTTTGGGGCTTGAACTCTGACTATGACCCAGAATGGGTTCTGACGGACAAACAGAGGAAACTGAGGGATGATATTATGGAACTATGCAGAGTCAAAATTAGACCCCATGCTGTAAGTACAAGGCATTTATATTTCTACCCTAGATTCTAGTAGTTCATATTAATATGATCCGAAACTTTCCAGCCTGCTGTTTTGTTACTTTTTTCAATCCCGCCGACAACATTTTTTCTTTGTACTTCATTTAGAACTAACATTTTGCCACGTGAATTCAGCATACCAAAATTCGTACGTTTCTCGTCACATAAAAATGTTAATTGGACTTTTCGATTACGAAATAAGATTATCAAAATATACAGAATCTTAATTAAAATCGTGCAAACTGACCCACTGAAATTTAACTTGTTTATTTTTGGGCATTTTACTTGTGGGTAGATTTACTGTGACCGCACTTACACCTACCCTCGAGAGTCCCTCAATGCAATGGCTGAGCTTGGCCTCTTAGGCTTAATCATACCGAAGGAATATGGAGGCCTTGGCGAAAACCATGTTTGCTGTGCCATGGTGTGTGAAACAATAGCCCGTTATGGATGCCCCTCTACTGCCATGGTTTACAGTAAGTGTTGTAAATGTATCCTTGTTTTGTAGTTCATGTTCTGACTAATATTTCAAATAAATTGAAAGAGATTACGAAATTTCAATATTGAGTTAAAATAGAATGTAGGATTATTATTTCTTACTGTTACGAACGAGAGAATCGTAGAATGCCAAGGTCATTCGAAGTTAGGAGAAAAAATTGAGCATAATGAAGTCATTGAAAAACGAGGAAGAAGTACTCTTTGATTAGAGACACTTTCAATACAGCCATGTTGCATTCCTCATCTACTTTCATTCTGCAGCTATGCATATGGGAGCCGTAGCAACCCTCATTTTCCGGTACCACAACAACCCGAAGGTGAAAGAACTCCTGCCAAGAATCAACAAGGACAAACTAATTGGAACGCTGTCTTATTCGGATCCTGCAACAGGTTGGTCTGTGCTGCAGCGCCTGGCTTGATTCACGTCTATGTAATCGATGATTATATTCAACCAAAAGTTGTCAAGTTTTTGTAAGATTACAATGTACATAATTGGGTATTTTATTACTTTTTCAAAATACTCTCATTCACATGATTCCTGGCTTTATTCTCAAAATTCATAATTTGTCGAATGGGTACTCTACGTCTCTAAGACTTTCAGTCTGATAGATTAGACCTTATGATCTTTGTGTGAAACTTTGATTGATATATTTTCCCTCAGGTGGCCACTTCTGGTACCCTCTCTCGTCCAAAGTGAAGTGTCTCGACGACAACAACATCCAGCTTCTGAAATACGGATCGTGGGCAACCAGCGCTGGCTTCGCCGACTGGTACACCATCCAGACAATCAGTCCCAACTTTGAGGGGGACTACTCGAACCTCTCTTGCTTCCTCGTTTACAAGGTGAGTAAGGTGGTATGAATTGAACTTGAACTATACCAAAACTTTCTTCTTCAAAATGGTAATACAATTCAACTAGTATTTTCATATTTTACTTACAATTTTTATTTATTTATTTGTTAATTTATCTGTTATTCTAATAACTGATCTCCTCTTTCTGTATTTCCCATTTTCGTCTCTTACTTCTTTCTCATGAACACCATATTCTTTGGAAGCTTCCATTTCAATTTAATTACCCCCGTGAGCTTGTTCTATATGAATAGGGTTCATCTTCTCAACAACAACGACAACAACAACAACAACAACAACAACAACAACAATAATAATAATAATAATGTTTATTCCTGGGTTTTTATATTTGATTTCGTCATAAAGGTTACGGCTATCGACGCAAAGGTCCTAACGTTTATCTTGGTTTGGTTATCACCAACATCCCTATCATCCCAGTTTATTAACTGGAGGTTCTGATATCGGTCGTCATCGGGCCCGTATGGCAGGCACAATTATTTACCAAGTTCTGTTTTTTATAGGGAGGATCGATGGCATAAGACTCATTTTAATTAAAAAGTAAGCTTCGTGGCTTAATAAAGTAAAAATACTAAAAAAAAATTCGACCTACAAGTTCATATGATTTACTTACCAAAATAAATTCTTTTTATAGTATTTAAACTTAAAAAACTAATGCCCAAAAATGTTCCTTAAAATCATTTTTGACTTCAATGAATATGTTAAATAACCCAAAATTTTCATTGAATTTCATTCACTCACTTTTCATATATAAAAAAATTTTACTTCTCTAATGTATAAGTTTTCAGAAGACGCTTAATGAGTACTTCTTAGTATTAACCCCGTGCCTGTTTTGACCTTGGAGATTGGCTTTTCCTACACTTTTAGGGCTGCTGATAAAGGAGGTACGTTTGTTTGTTGTCGGCAGATCGTTATTTGCCCCTTATCTCTACTCAACAGTAAAGGGGGACTGTGGGAAATCGGGGTTTTGGATGGGGGAGAACACGCACAAACGAAGCTGACATGTTTACGTTATGGAAGCGTCCCTCGGATGAGGAAAACGTCAGGGAGCCATTCGTCGCTGGGAGGTAGCGGCTGTCAGGGAGGGAGGGAGCTGGGGGAAGGCAGGGAGAATACTCCTCACGTCCCCCAAAAGCCGGGTAAGGCGAGGAGTGGCGTAAGTGGGGGCAGCGAGAAGTTTCAGTGCAAATGTAGAACGTGATGGCAACTAGTGAGGGAGGGAAGAGACGAAACAGCAGGGGCGCAAAACCTAGGCAGGAAACACTGCCTGGAAACGGCAGAGGGACAGAGAATGAAACGCCAACAAAAATAAAATGTCGCTTCTTTTACTGGCAGCCCTAAAAGTATAGGAAAAACCAATTTCCAAGGCATCATTAAGTAAGCAGTGGTTCCAAACAAGCAACCTGTAAAAAAAAAAATTCGATAAACTTAGAAACCGTACAGGAGAAAAGACTCTACCTTAGGGACAAGCGTGGAATTTGGTGTTCGGGTTTTGAAATGGATTTTAAAGTAGGCTACTGACAGATAGCCTACAAAATTATACTTCCCCCTCCTGTATCTAGAGGTACTGTCCCTTAGTTCTAGCCCCCAAATACCCACTGACCTCCTATTACCCTCCCTATGTTATATTTTCTTTTGCCGAATTTGGCCTGCTCTATTTCCACAGTCGTAACAGGGCCGCCAATCCTTCTTTTTTGCTTTATGCACCAATTCACAATTACTTCTCGGACAAAACTGAACCAATCGTTAATAGCAACGTCGCTCAGCCTCAGTTCCGACCTAGCAGCACTGTAGGTAAACCAGTCCAAGAAGTATATAAAACAAAAAAAAAAACAGCACCATCTCAATGTCCAGGCAGGAACCAGAAAACCAGGTTTTGTGGAACAGCGACTCGAAATAGTTGCACCTTTTCCGTCGAGTACATTATGTTCTGTTGCAACTGAATGCTTTTTTCTGCAAGTCCAACCTGCACTCCCTACCGCACTGGGGGCAAAAACACTGTTATTTTTAAAAGGCCGTGATCCTAACACAGTTTAATTAACCGTTCGTAATTCCCGTAATAATGAACACTGAAATCATGGTAGCTGCTGTAACAGTTTGCACAAGTAATGGGCAAAGTTTGACGGGTTATAGGCTCAGAGTAGCGAGATGTAGATGGCAAGGATTCAACCATTGTACTGTAACGAAATATGCAGTCAGTGCATTTCTTTAAACCGTAGGCCTAGGTCGATGATAAGGCTATCAGTGGGTTGAGAGAAGGGGGGTTGTGGGGGGAAATGACATCAACGGGAAGGGGCGAAAGGGGTTTGTGTGAGGAACTTCCCAGGGAACCTGGAAAGTTTCCTGGCGGTAACGCACAGAGTAGCTTTAATGCGTGAACAGTCAGAAAGTTGTATGGGATGCTAAACATTACAGCAGCTTAAAGAAAAAGTTTTGCGGGGGTTATAACAGTAACCTGAACAACCTAAAACAGCAGATGGCATTAATTAAATTTGGGTGTTTATAGAAACCGTAAAATAAGGGTTGTTATGGTAACCTAACCCACGTAACCTAACCTAGTTGGTTGTGTTACCTGGGTGGGGCGGCTTCGGCCCTTCTGAAACCCCCTCCCTTTGTAGGGAACATAAACTGTTAGTCACTACAATAAATAAACCAACCTAATCTAACCTAACCTAGTAGGTTGTTACGGTAACCTAACCCACCTAACCTAACCTAGTTGGCCGTGTTACCTGGCTGCTGGAGCTTTTCCCCCCTGGACTCCCACTTTGCAAGAAACGTAAACTTTTGGTTGTTACAATAACTAAACCAACCTAACCTAGTAGGCCACGTCACCTGGCCAAGCCCCCCTGGACCCCACCTTTAAAGGCAACCTAAACTAATTAAACGGACACAGTTCAAGCAGATTAACAGATTGTTGCAGCTGACGAATGGGTTATAAACCGTTCCAGTGTAAACAAACTGTCCCAGGGGTTGGAAAGGGAAAGGTGTAACTTGTGAAGATCGCGTATGGAAACCCCGCACAGCCTCTCCAACACCGAGAGAAATCGCCCTTTCCCTCAAACTTCGCATAGGGTGCAGCTCCAATTTTCAGTTCCTATTTTCAACTGTAATGCCATGTTGTAACGTTTATAAGGTAAATGTCACCTGTAGGGAATACGTTACCGTACACGAGCATTAATAATTGTGGGTTAGGAACTCAAAATGAAGGTAAGCAGAAAGGAAAGCGGGTTATAAAAAACGCAAAACAGAAAGGAATGTTAGCAACTTTGAGTGTGAAACCCCCCAATGTTTCCCCCCGATTGTAACAATCCGTTCGGGCTGCAGTACAGAGAATTAGGAGGTTTTTCCTCAACACAGTTAACGGCATAACGTGATTGGTTGGATAAGTATTTTTAGGCCCCAGACCCCCATGTCCTTAGTAAAGAGTCGAGCTGTGAACCAAAAGCTCCCCTATAAGAGTGCGCGTGCGCGGCAACATTCAGAACAGCAGTAGTATGAAAGGGTTTGTCTTTGTAACGGCTCCATCGGTTGTCTTGTTCCTCCTGTGTTTGTGTAAGGGTTTTTTGTCTCTGTAATGACGTATACAGTAAAATTTTATCATCTTCTCACACCCCATGGTCTACCCCACCCATAACCCCACTTTCCCTCGGGGCCCCCTAAATTGTAGGATAATAACAGGCGGGGGAACCAAATCACCCTGTCCTCGAGGTATACCCCACCCATAACCACGCTTTCCCATTGGGTCCCCTAGCTTGCTGGATGAAGCTCTGTGGTTAATTACAGTCGTGCGACAGAAATTGAGGGTAAATCCATAATTAGCAACCAAAAAACTGTAGAAAAAATTAAGTCAGAAGGTAATCGTTGCTGCGGAGCTACTACTTAGTTCTACCAAATTCTCCTTAATCTTGTCTTAAAACTTGAAAAAAAACTGTAAAGGTCAGGAAATCGACCAAAAATGATTATTTTTCAAGAAATAAACACAAACAAAATAATCTCCCTTAACAAAAGTTTTCTTTGAAATGACTACCCATTATAACAGAAAACGAAAAGCCTGCATACTTTTTAGGCATGATATTCAATATATTTTTTCATTTTACTTATATTACTTTGTATAAAAATTATTGAAACACAAACACACTCCATTTATATATATATATATATATATATATATATATATATATATATATATATATATATATATATATATATATATATATATATATATATATATATAATTATGTAAATGTATACATAATCTAAAAAAATCACAGGTGATTTAGTATAAGCGAAAAGCACGCAACAATAACGGTTAGAAGATCCGTACCAAGCATGATCGCATCTTTATTCGTGCACTGAGCACAATGCCGAGTGAATATACAACATGCAAAAGCACTTGGTATGGTTCTTCTGACGGCTGTTTTCCTGTGTTACTCTTACATGTATATACAATATATATATATATAATATATATTTATATAATATATATTTTCATGATGTTGCTTTGTAATATATATATATCATCCCATAGTTTTGATATATTTACTCTTCTTATCATGTGTTATGTTTAGTGATAATAATTGTTGAAGTATCATATCTAGTGTAATGTCAGATCTCAAAAGAATTAGTGATTTGAGTAACTTAGCAGCTTAATTTAAAATTGGTAATACGTTTTAACAGTAACGTAGTACAGTGTGATTGCACATTTTGTCCCCTAGCAACAAGTGTTCTGTACTCGTAATTTCGTATGTTGTGTTTTGGTTTGGTTGTTGTCATGAGGAATAACGAGTAAATGAGTGCTTTATTTTGATTCACGTGTTGACAGGTCGGGAATAGCAATCGAGTCGTGTTAAGATTTCTGTAAAAGCTTTGTCCCATACTAGAGGAAGACGAATGATTTCACAATGTTTCATGTACTGTTCTGAAAACCAACTTTGGTTCTTCATCTTGTTTTGAAAGCATGCGGTTTGTGGCTGACAGGTGCTGTCTGTTTTGATCTTGAGATTTCGTTAAGACCTTTGTCCCGTAAGATTTTTTGTTCCAGTCACATATGCCTTTTTGAGAGTAAACGCATGTATCTCGATCAATTACATCATGTTTTGTAGGATTGCGCTGCTCTGATCACATACAATTCTGATGTCGTCTGATTGTTTCATTTCCCACTGGAATCCTAAAGTTTGCTCATTCTGGTTTCAGAGACCATTAGTGTTGGTTTCTCTCTCTCTCTCTTTCTTCAAAAGAGAGAAGTTATTAACATGGTCACTGGTATCAATCTTAAGTTTTGAGATCTGAAAGTAAGAAAAGTTGTAATGGAGCCATACACAAAATTATGTTTTGTGAATACAAAGCAGCTGCAGTTTTGCAAAAGTTTTCACAAGCTTGTGTAAGGTAAAGTGAATTTTACTTATTATTACCATGGTATAGTAAGGTCTGTTGAGAGAATTTTTGCCTTAGTGAAATTATTATTGATAAATCTTTTGTGTATTTTTGTGTGTTATTGTGTTTGCAATCTCTTGGTTTTTCACATTTTATATTTTGGTGATTTAACATTTATTTACTTAGCATTTTAAATATTTCTTGATAATTTAACATTGCATACTTGATTTAATTTTCATTTACTAAGATTTTCTTTTCAAATCTTAAGTAATCCTTAATAGTTAAAATTTTGCTTGATTTATTTAATTTCTTGATAAATTAAAGTTTTGCAATTTAGTTTTGTTTATTAATTTAACTCAAAAATTAATTAAATTTTTGTGTTGTTTTCAAGTAATAGTAAATTTTTCAGATTGTGAATTCTAATTATACATTTTGAATATAAAACTAAATTTTTGTATTTGAAATTTTTAAAAACAGTGTTTCATTTATTGACCACCACTGAACAGGATTAATTGTGTGCATAAGGCAAAGTGATAAACATGTTTTGTTCCTTTAGTTTTGCCAAAGTGTACTAAGACCAGGGAAACAGTTGAAGTTGTTTGATGGAGTGATGCCCTTTTATTCTAGTATATTTCTTGTTTAATTGTTGATACCTCACACTTGTTTTGATAAACTTAGTTTGATTTTCCACATGATTAATGAGCTTTTTAAGGGACCACTATTACCTTTAGAGTACTCAGTCGTAATTTTTATTGTTATGAGAGTTTAGGTATCTGGCTGAAGTGAGGTAAATTTTTGAATTCTGTGATTAGATGTGTAATAACCAGGTACTTAGTATGCTTCGTGACATATATACATATATAAATATATATATGTATATAATTTATATATAGATATATATAGATAGGTAGATATATGTTGATACATGTATATATAGGTATATATATATATAATATATATATATATATATATATATATATATATATATATATATATATATATATATATAGATATATATATATAGATAGATAGACAGATAGATAGATGGATATAATAGATAGATAGATAGCTATTTTTCACCTGTAGTAATGTGTGATAAATGAATCACGTACAAAAGTGTTTATAATCATCATATATATATATATATATATATATATATATATATATATATATATATATATATATATATATATATATATATATATATATATACATAAATTATATATATATACACACACACACACACATATATATATATATATATATATATATATATATATATATATATATATATATATATATATATATATATATATATATATATATATAATGTGGGTTACATGGTCTCCTCTAGGCTGCCCCTTAACTGAATTAAGCATTTCAGAGGGAATACGACTCCTCTAGGCTGCCCCTTAACTGAATTAAGCATTTCAGAGGGAATACGACCTAATCAGACCTAACTTTGCCTCAGACCTCGTGCCCTTAACTGGCCTTGGGACTTTAACCAGGAAGGGGCCTGCATACTATCCATTCTGTCTGCATACCATTCACTCTGGAGTCAGAAATATGATTCTCCCATGTTTCAATGTGCACTTTGAAACCTTATAACATTCATTTCGATAGCAAAGGAGTAGTTTTCAAGATATTAGACACCCCCTTATTTCTGGCTGGGAGCTTGTCCCAACCCAAGGACCTCCCCACCTAAGTTTACGCACAGCACTTTAAATTATACAATAGGGTGTGACCTAACCTTGGACACTGGGTCCTTTCTTGGCCAGGGGCTGTTCTTCCATGGACCTTCCCCCGCCCTGCAGGTAGCATTACCTAGGTGAACAAGTTATGTGTGCTTTGAAAGCTCATAAGATTCATTTCTTTAGCAAAGGAGTAGTTTTAGAGCTATTAGACACCCCATTATGTCTCACAATTATGGGGGAACACTAGAAATGTAGGGTTTTTGGTTGGGTAGAAACATGAAATGAGTGGAATACTAAGTTTCATTTAACCCAACCTAACCTTAGGGACTGGATCTTTATCTGGCTGCGAGCTTCCCCCAACCCATGGACCTCCCCACCTATGTAAACCCACGGCACTGTAAATTATATAATAGGGTGAGACCTAACCTTGGACAATGGGTTCTTTCTTGGCCAGGGGGCTGTTCCTTAATGGACCTTCCCCACCCTGCGGGTAACACTGCCTACGTGAACAGGTCCTACCTACATAGTGCGTGATGTCACATTAAAAACTGAATAAACCTTACCTTAATCACTATCAGAATTTGCAACAGTATCATGAGGATGTTAGAATACATCCTTTTAATCTATTTCCCTCTTTTGTACTTTGCCCCACCCAAAAAGTCCTGTTTTCCAGCTATGATCCCTCATAATTGTAGGATGTATGAGGGGTCCACTATCTCTAAAACTAGGCCTAGCCTACTGATTTGCTACCAAAATGATGTCAGGAAAGTTCAGAACACACTAAAATATTTTCAACAGCATCATATGATTGTGGTCTAAAGTAAAAATTAACCAGAGGTTCAATAAACCTTACCGTAATCAGAATCGCAACTTGCAGAAGGCTCTCATGGAGATGTTGGAATGCAAACGTGTTGCACTTTTGTATTTGTCCCTTCAGAAAACCCCGTTTTCTACGGTCCACCTTAACTGGAGGATATAAATTCGCCGAACTATTCCAAGGAACAAGAATTACAGATCAGCACCAGACGAGCCATGACTAGCCTAAGAACTAAAGCTGGTTTTTTCATGCAACGCCTATACCTTATTGCAATATTCCTATCAACTGTTTAAACAAACCAACCAATAGAGTACTCACATTTCCAGTAAAAATAGCAAAAACGTTCGAAATACGATAGGCGTCCTTACCCACGATGCACTAGGAATAAAAAAAGATATGATTGGAAACTCCATTCGTCTCATCATCGAAACGTAAACAAAAACTTTGGAAATGTCCAATGCAAGGTCTATAGACCTTGGTCCAAAGTAAGTAACGACATTCCTCGGTCGATGATTTTTTCTAGTAAGCATATTAAAGTATAAAAGTAAAATGATAAAATTATTATCATTCAGTGTATACATATCTAGTAATTATCTATAACAATGTTTGAATAGTTTTTGATACGGAATCGTGCCCTATGTTTGATGAAATTCGATCTAATAGCTATACATAGAACAGACGTCTCCGTTTTCTATTATACGCCGCACTTTTATTAAAGAAAATATATTTTGAATGGGTGACTAGCATAATATTGTCAATGCCTCTCGCGACCATCTGTTATGTACTGTAGTTTGACATTCAAAACAGACTGGGTGATTGTCAAGGGCTTGAAATAAGTTAAAAAAAATATTCTGTCCACTTATAAAATAATGAATTTGAGATACTCTGGAATGTGTTTATTTATACATTATACTGTCCAAAAATATTAACAAAAAATGTGTTTTAAGCCCTATCTTTCGACAAACTTCGTTTAGTTTTCTAAAATATCTTGTTTCTCAATCATATTTCTTTAGTTTTTATTAAATTTCCAGACGCTTTCCTGGCTCTTTTTAATCCTGGGTGCAACTGACTGAATGGTATGAGTGCAGTGCGTTTGAAGGTTCTATTTCTAATGTCTTTGTTGCAGCTAGGCCTCGTATCTTTGCCCGTACTTCTGCTTTCATGTGTTTTTGTTAGGGCAGTCTTGCATTATGCTGAACAAGTAATTTATTCATGAGTTCCATATTTCCGTCATCTAAGGCATTGTATTACATAATATATGTCACAGTTATTGAAACACTTACTTGCTACATATAGCTCGCTATTACGTATTCATGTCATTCGTTCTTATCAGCGGAAAGCCTTTTGCGATAAAATGTGGTAACCTTGCTGATGTCATTTTCATCTTTACCAGATCTTTAAGTCACGGTTTTTTGCCTTTCATATATTCTGTAATTAACCGTTCTTTTCCATTATCTCAGACATCCTTAGGGCCTTTTGCTCCTTTTATCTCATATGTTTATGTCTTCCCTTCTTTCCATGATTTAATTTTTTTACTCTATTGTATTTTTTCTGTACAGCTTCACTTGTCTGCATAGTTTGTTATTTCTGATTTTGAGACTATATTTTCCATTTCTTTGAGCTTGACTTCCATGTTTTCATTGATATTACTGAATTTCTTAGAGAGCTTCTCCTCTAACGTGTTGATCTTAGACATCACTCTCAGCAGTGACTCCGCAATCTCACAAGATTATTCTGCGGGTATTTGCATCCCACACCCATTGCGTACCAATGGTTACGAACGTCAATTCCAATCTAGCTGCCGTCTCCTGATGTGACATAAACGTAACAAGCATTAGTGTTCTCTGTCAGTACTTCATAAGTGCGTTAATATTTCTTCACGCTATCCACTCGCTGTTCTTATCTTATTTTCTATATTATTTTCATTCTAGTTTTTCTTTATTTATGTTTCCCCTCTGAACTTTATCTTTTTCCCTTCTTTAGTTTTCAACTACCAACCACAAGGTAGGCATTTTCCCCTCTTAGTTTCCTAACTTTACAGAGCTGGGTTTTGTAAACATTGTCGTTACTAATCGGATAACTCTTTTATAATAACATTTTTCATCCAACAGTAAAAAGACTGCAAGTCCAAAGAATTTACCAAGATCTTCTTTGCAAATTAATATAATTGACAGAATTCCTTTCAGCATTCTGTAAGTTCGGGTAAACTAAAGATACGCATTTCGGTTTGGATTTTGTATAAACCGGGAGCTAAGTAGTTCTGGATGCAGACACGATGAACAAGGGCCACAGTGTGCTTCAGCTTAGCCAAGTAGCTATAATGGGCTACCAGAAAGAAATGATAGACTTAGTCGGTACATGAGAGCCTCAAATATCTTTGGGGCTGAGCACGGAACTAAGTTTCATAATAAAATTACTTGTTGGAAACCAGGAAAACAAGAGGACAAGGCCTTTGCAGCCAAACCTTCAAGGACAAAAAGCCCCAAAATAAAAAATAATTGGTAATTGTTTCTTTTTTAAGGACGAAATCCGCGCTAACACAGACGACTGGAAAGCTCTGGGCATGCATGGTAACATGTCAGGTCCCCTGGTCGTTGAGGGGAAGTTCAATCTAGACAGGATGGTCGGCCCTCCCGGAGATGGGCGGTTGGTGAGTCAAGTTATTCTTTCACAAATTGATGCAGTGGTAATGAATCTATATTTAACATTTTTGGCTTTGTTATTGTTCTGTTCACATTATATTGCCTACTGATGAATATTTTCCTCGAAGATTAATATGTAATTAGGGGTCTTATAGTTTCCTTCTTGATCGATTGCGATTCTTTTTAGCTTCGAGATCTTCACCCCTTCCTCTTAGTTCCTTCGGTTATGTCTGTGCTTCACTATCTAGATCTGATGCATTGCCTTATATATATATATATATATATATATATATATATATATATATATATATATATATATATATATATATAAAACAATTAATTTTATTATTAGATTTTCAATTCTGTAAATCATTAACACTTTTCAATGCTCCTCAGAGTAACGACGAATGCGTCGATCCATACTTTCTGCTGTGTTCTTCTAGTGTCTGGAATGGCATAGCCTCGCGGCCATAGACATCGCAAAGAAACACGTCACGAGGAAAGCCCACGCCGATGTTGGAATGAGGGTGTGTGATTATCCTACAATCCAGGTAAGAGAGCCAGCAATAATGTGGGTTTGTGTGAGAGTGAGAGAGAGTAGATGTCATTATTAGATTCTTCAAAAGTCTGATTTCAAACTTGAGTGGCTGATTATCATCTTGGAATGAGTAATTGCCCGTTTTCATAAAAGAACCACAGTACCTGCGAGATCCTCTTAAATGCGAATGGTCTTTGATTTTATCATGCTCATTTTGGATCTGTTAAAGCTAGGAGATGAGATGCTAAGAAAATTACAGAAGATTTAACAGGGGCGGCGACGTCTGGAATTCCCTGTGATAAATCTTACAGATGAAATACAGGTTTTGACCATATCTGCCGAGTCTGAAACTGATGTGATCGAAACCTCCATTGTTGCCAGCCACCTCTGTTAGACCGAATCCAGAGGTCCACACCAGACCTCTTATTCCTTTCAAACCTCACCATAGTTGCGGTTCATTGTGAGCAAGGGATCATGCTGGCATAAGGCCACCTCAATCGAAACCAACAGACCTGCTTCTTTCAAGCTCCAATTTTGTGTATTGTGAGACCCACTTCAAGTTAAGTTTGGTTTTGAGGGAGTTATTATTATTATTATTATTATTATTATTATTAGTATGTTTAAAGAGGAAATCTGACTTCACCATCAGTATTTATATAAAAAAAAACACTGAATTATCTGAAGTTTCATCATCACCCAGATAATAGGGTACAGCATGTTCTCAAACACTAAAGGGTTTGTGAGACTAATTACGGAAGACACAACACACTTAGGGTATGTAAAAGTTTTTGCATATTTCAAGACGTTATATAAGCATACTTATTATCTTATCAGATAAAAAATGGATCCCTCATAGTAATTCAGATAAGACAGCTGATTCTGTTTAGTCATTATTATGATTAATAATAACAACAGTAATAGTAGTATAGTTATAACAAAAGCAGAAATATTAACAGTAATAATCGCACCAGGTAACAGAAAAATATTAGGAACCATCATCAGATCATTAATGGTTGTATGTTAATCAGTGTAAATGCATTAATTTAATTATTATTATTATTAGCAGTAGTAGTAATAATAGTAACAGGAGTAAAACATGGACAATATCAAATCTTACTGTGCTCTGATTAATAGGATTACTTCGGGGACAGCCTAAGTATGACGAATTCCTCGAGGGGTTTCGTGTTCCTCACAGCTTCCGCCATGGACAATGCAACCAACAACAACGACTGGTCAGGTCACGCTGATCTTACTTGGGCACCAAGGTAAAGAAGAGTTCCTTAAGCGGTACTGATGTCCCCGCATCCTTTGTGAGTCTTAGTTCCAAGTTTCAGTTGATTTTTTATTTATTTTTTAATTTTATTTCGGATACATGCATAAACCTAAAGTTTAATTAGTGTTAATACGGTCTATAACAGGAGCCTGTTACTGCACTGGCTATGGCAGAACAAGTATGTTGCTGCCAAAAACGTCTGCAAGGTATCGGACACTATGTTGCACGCCTGCGGTGGAACCGGTTACAAGGCGAGTTTCTTTTTTTATTTTTTGCATTTTTCTAATCTGGAGCAAAACATTTGAAATCCTGAGGGGTATCTGTGCTGTTAGTGAGGAGTACTTGCACACCACGAGAAGAGTGATGGTTGATGGAGATGTAAATTTTTTTCGTAATCTTTTGCACTTTGTATATGGAATATTTGTCATTTTGTGTGGGCGCGCCTGCATCGGGGTATTTACAAATCTATTAAATTATGTTTTATGCGTCGGTGACCATAGTCTTGTGAGCCAGATTATATTAATTAATCAATGTTATTTTCTGTGGTTATCAAGGGAATCTTGTCAAGGTTTGTTTTCACTTTAAGGTCAGTTAATTATTTCCCAAACAGTACATCTCTGTTGCTGATGACCAATTTTGCGATGCCTCTTTAAAGTAATAATCAGTCAGTGTATTCTTCGCTGATCACCATTGGAGTCCATAACATTTGTGACGTGAAATAAGTGCTGCATCAGCCAAAGCCTAGTATTTTGTGGTTACTAACTGCTGGCTACACACGCAACACAACTCGATTGTCGTGGCCTGTTTATTTCAGAAGCCCTGCGCTTCAAAGTACATCTCACCTTGCCTTTAGGACACGACAGTCACGAAGACGTTAAAATTTGAATAAGCAAATGAATCATGTAATCCGTGAACATCAATAACTTTCGCATTTTTGCTGCTGTGTCATGGCCTAACCTTCACCCATTGCTCACAATAAACTTGGTTGAGAAGAATGAAGTCCTTCAACAGCATCTCTTTTCCAGCTCGAGCTTGGAATCGAACGCGTCCTGCGAGATGGAAAGGCCGGTTGGGTGATGGGTCCTTCAAACGAAGTCCTGCGACAGTTTGTGGGAAAGACATGTCTCATGGGAATGGATGTGCTTGACTACTGGTTAGTGGTTTTAATTTTTTTTTATTACTCTTTGTTGGGGTGGGGTGGGGTGGGGTTGTGGGTGGCTTGGGGGTTGGGAGGACTTTCGTTCCATCTTGTTCTAAATTCTGTTGTGTCTTTCATTCTATTCATATCAGACACTTGCGAGCGCTTCTTATGTTTATATGCTACTGGTCCACTGTGGTACTGGATGAATTTGCATATAAGTAATATTATACCTTTATTTCTTTTGCTGAACTTAAATATATGTAACAAGGGGTCTAACATTTTATATATAACTCGTCAGCATCACGTTTTATCTTTGGTCCTCTTTCAACTATCATTCATTATTTTGAGGGTAACTTATTTGATAGTCGGGGGTCCGTTTTCCAGCATGTTCGTCGCATCTTGCTTTCATTAATGTATTACCCGTGCTAGTTATGATGTTTCCGGGGAGTAACAGAAGCAGTATTAAAGCTGGTAACCCGAGTCAGTTTTATTATTTCACCTGGGATTTTCTTTATCAGGGAACAGGTTCCCAACAAACGTGCCATCCATCACGAGATGAAGAAGATGACTTTACTGGAGAAGAAAGAGTTGGCCGCGAATCTCATGAAGGACATAGATGTGGAAGAGAAAGGAGGGAACGCAAATCATCCCTTCCAGGACACTGACTTTGAAAACCCCTTCAACACATGTCCCCAGCTGTGAATAATAAGGTAGGATCCTCTGGAAGGAGTTCACTTTTAAGGAAGAGATAACAATTCTTCGAGGTCCGGTCGGTTAAGCTGTAGCCCCACTCTTCCTACCTGCTTGGGTTATAATCCCCTCGCAGAACACAAATAAGGACTACAGTATTTGTTTATTTCCCTTCAGGGTCCAGGTGGCTGATAAAAATACGCTTCTGGTAAACGTGCCCAGTAGATTCAGTACCCATAACTGGAAGTTTGAAAGTTATGCACACCACACACATATATGACATTACATTATCTCTTTCTCTTACTAGTTTTATCTTTTCTTATCTCATTTTTTCTCAGGCGGTTGACCTTTCAGACCTCCTCCTCCTCTCAATGAAAGTCACTTCCCTTGTTTTGTAGCATTTACCTATTTATTAATTGGACTAAGTAATTATATGTTTATTGTTTGAGTATCGATGTTACCCATATCTTTATTTTCAGGTTATCAAAACCCCAAATGGCACCAGCCATGATGCAGCACTGAAACCTGATTCTTGGATTCCATTGGTACTGAGGTCTAAGACTGACGTCAGTGACAAGATGGCGTCCTTCGTCTTTGACCTGCCGAAACCAACAGACCACACAGGATGCTTGGCAGGACAGTTTGTTGTGGTATGCGTTTACATAGAAAATTTTGGCAACGGTTTAGTTATTGCCACAGGAGTAACTGGGTGAAATACATGACTTTGCAGACGCTTTCATTATTGCATGCAATAAGGTAATGACGTTGACGATAATTTTCGTTGCAATGCCAGTCTACAGAAATCAGCCGATATCCCTCGTGGCCTATGATTTCAAACATTACATATACTCAACATAATTTCAATGTGCTCAAATTCTCCTGAAAGATATTTTCCACGACCTGTAAGTTCAAATACCTGAAAGAAAATCATATTCAAAAACAAAAATGTCTGTAATTTCAAGCAAAGGAAGCAAATATAAAAATCTATTAAGTTACATAGTGCACCCGAAAAATATATCTATATTTTGTCGTATTAGCTGAGAGCTGTTATTATCTAATAACAGTGTCTTCCCACTGGTGTGGTCCAGAGCTCAAGTGTCGCTCATGGCCTGAGAGATTTTCTCTGCACACGAATTTACCGTCTCTGTGAGCTAGGGGACCGATCATATGCATGTATATGTTCATTCTTGAAAGCACTTATCCCTTGTGTTTGCTTATCATTTGCCACCTTTACAATTTATAAAGACGTGTAGTATTTACTATTTCAGTGATTTGTTTGGCTGATTTAATGCCACAAATAACTGGAACGTGGCAATCAAATTTATGATTGTCTTAAGTGGATACAGAGCACTATTGGGTGAAATGAAGAAAATTTAGTCATTCTAGGTGACTGACTTTACAGTACCTTTAGTCATTGCTTGTTTATTTCGTCTGACGTTGTATCGTTGTTCTCATTCTAATTAATATTGTAGCTGTTGTGATGTTAATTTGAACTCTTTTATTACTATTATATTATTTGCCCTAAAACATCATAGATTAACCGTGAGTTATCTGTCGCCAAAACTACCAGAGTCAAGGAAACCGTCTTGAATTATGAATAATCGTCGTTTTCATTGTTGCCAGTATCATTGTAACTTTTAATTGAACCTTATTTTGATCGCCATTCCTGTTTTCGTCAGGTCAAAGTGAACGTCAAAGGGAAGGACCAAATTCGTTACTTCTCTCCAGTCTCGCGTCCCGACGATTTCGGCAAAATCGAGCTCGTTCTCAGATTCGAAACTCAGGGCTTGCTGTCACAGCACTTCAAAGCACTCGAGCCAGGTAAGTATTTACTGGATTTTATTCTTCAGGAGTGATAATAACGATCACATAATGGATGGTAATGACATTTGAATGTCAAAACACTAGGATAAATCCAAACCACGGCTGTGGTTTGTGAAAGGATCATGTTTCTTACGTACGATAAATTCATTTTGTGCTATAACCCTATGCTAAATATTTATTGTCTTCTCTTTTCTTTTTGTCCATTTTCCTCTCTTTTTCTGTTACGCGCAGGTGACAAGGTCGAATTCCGAGGACCCTGCGGAGGCTTCGAGTACGAGCCCAACAAGCTCGTCCACCTCGTTCTGCTTGCTTCTGGTGGAGGAGTAACTCCAGGAATGCAGCTCATAAGACACATCATGAACAACCCGAGCGATGAAACCCGAATTACGCTTCTCTACTTTTCTGAGAGCTACGAGGAAATTCTCTACCGCGAAGAGCTTGACGCTTACGCAGGTAAACAATATATATATATGTGTGTGTGTGTGTCTGTGTGTGTGTGTGTGCGCGCGCGCGCGTGTTTATGGGTATGGGGAAGATAGGAATGCCTAGAAAGTTTAGGACGATATAGTACAGTGTCTCATCCAAGACACTGCATAGGTGCATGTGCCGCTCTCTCCAAAAGGGTGCCGACCCCTTTGCTAGAACGAAAGGGCCCTAAGATCCAGGTAGAGATAAAGGTGAATGACGCTGTGTTTTAAAGGAGTTTTACATGCTGTTAATGTTCCTTCTGTGTGGGCATTTGAACTGTTCAGTATATTGCGTAGGTTTTCTGCACAGGATGTCAGTCCACGATTGACCAGTTAAAGTAAGAACAGAACAAGGACGGTTGTTTTGTACTTTCTTTGTGGTCCCTATAGATGAAAGATTAATTTTACTGTCATTGATCTCGACTTTTCTTTCTTTTCAGCCAAAGACAAGAGGCTCAAGCTGGTCTACAGTTTGGCCGAAACTCCCGAGAACTGGGAAGGAGAAGAGGGCTTTATTGACACCGCCATGATTGAAAAGCACGTCATTAAGCCTAATGAGGAAAGTTATTATAAGGTTAGATACATTCACGAATTTTGCTTTTTATTCTGAAAGAAAGCATTATGCTAAGACGAATGTCAAATCTCTCATAATTATGAAGGAATTATATCCATGGCCGTGTGAATGTAATACGTAGGAATCATAAGAAATACAAAACCGACAATGACGGAAAACTGAAAAACCAAAAGTCGAAAATAGTTGAAGACCAGTAACTAGAAATTGGTGGAAGGTTAAGACACCAGTGATCGGAAATTGAAAATTATTATGACAAAGGAAACCGAAATAGAAAACGTGTGCGAGGTAAAGGAACTTTGAAGCGGGATGGATTGAAAACAAACAAAACGAACACTGGATTTGATTAAAGATAGAAAACATGAAACATATTGATTCAAAACAGAAAAGCTAGAAACCGGAATTGGTTGACGAAAAAGAAATAAAAAAATTCTAAAAACTAAATTCACTGAAGACAAATACCAGAAACAGCATTTGATGATGAAAAAGTAATACAAAACCATAAACTGGAGTTGGTTATTGCAAAGTTTCTTTAACTATTTTTATGTCAAAATAATCGAATTTATTCATCGATCTGTAATGAATATTAGTTTTTCCTTGTTATAGTGTTGATTCTGCAATGTTGTCGATTTATTCATCATGATTATCATTGCTTCATTATCTTTATTTCTATGTTGAAAACTTTATTCATTGTATATTTATTCATTTAATTACTGTAAATTCAATAAGCTCGTCATCTGTGCTTCTTTATAGGAGTGTTTTCCTGCTAAATAAGTATGCATTTTACTGATTTAAAATGCTCTCTTTATTCTGGTATACTTAGACCTTCTTTATTCACTCTTGTCTAACTAATATAAACGCGTAGAAGTAATAAGCAATTTACTTATTTTAATGTATCTACTATTTCCAGTCCATTAAGATCTTCATCATTAATGTATTATTTTTCTATCATATGAATATAAAAAGTAAAAAAGTACTCATAGTAGCATGAGCCTTGAAATAGGGAAACAAATCGACAGTTATGTGAGGGTACACATTTTTACAAATAAATCTCTACAGAGAGCTTCCGAGAATCTGTTCGATACACCTTTTCAATTCCCGAAAGCTCTCTGCAGAGATTTATTTTCAAATATATGTACCCTTACATAACTGTGGATTTGTTTCTCCAATAGAAAAAGCACTGATCTAATTCATAGACTTCATACGAACTACTACGGTCTTCATTATTAGTATTTCTTACTTGCCTGTTTTTCTGCTTATGAATGGGGAAGTTACTCACTGATTTAATTATATGTAATGTTCACTTTGACCTTCAATACTTATGTTCATTTGACTAACACAGAAATACTTCATTGACAGATTGTAATGTGCGGAGGACCCACCATGAGTATTGCCTGCCTGTATTCGCTCAAATCCTTAGGATACCCTTCAGAATCTGTCTACATCTACGGACAGTTTGGGACGGAGCAGGTTAGGACCGTCTACGGGAGGAACGTGAGCCTGTCTGGCCACACATGTAACAACGTCGTTTAAAGGCGGTTTTGCTTCGACTGAATTATCGACCTTTTTTTTTTTTTAGAGAAAATGACCAGCATAGATTATGTGTATGTGTGTGCAAGAGAGAGAGAGAGAGAGAGAGAGAGAGAGAGAGAGAGAGAGAGAGAGAGAGAGAGATTACAGATATTTCTTTGTTAGGGTTACTGATTTTTTACATATTAAAACTGGCCGGCATAAATCATATGAGAGAGAAAATGAAATATTAGAAGTTTCATTATTTGAAGATTTAGTCTGAGAGAGAGAGAGAGAGAGAGAGAGAGAGAGAGAGAGAGAGAGAAATTACAGATATTTCTTTGTTAGGGTTATCGATTTTTCTAGATATCAAAAACTGGCCGGCATAAATCATATGAGAGAGAAAATGCAATATTAGATGTTTCATTATTTGAAGATTTAGTCAGAGAGAGAGAGAGAGAGAGAGAGAGAGAGAGAGAGAGAGACTGTCCAGTGTTCCTTACGAATAGTCGATTTTTTCTATCCAGAAATGGCAGGCACACATCGTATGAGCCCAAGAGAGAACGAGCGAGAGAAGTAATAAATCTGTATTATTTACTTACAGCGTTTAATCAAAATAATAACCAAAATATGCATGTCTAAGAGAAAATCATCTTTCTAACAAATAACGATGTCACAAATGGCAGAAATATAAAAGTATTTTTAATTTTATGCAACTCTGGTGTGGGACTCATCTCATGATCTAAAAACTGGAAAAGGTTTTTTCCTCATGAGTTTATATTCACTAGGTATTTTACTGGATACCAACGGACTCACACTTATTTTCCTATGGACATATCTTCCTCAATTAAGTATAGAAAAAATATTATCTCTACTCACTATCTTAACTGAAGTTAGTTGCAGATATTGCTCTAACTTAGCTTCGTGTTATCAATAAAAGTGCACTATAGCATTTATCTCATAAACTATAAATGTATTTGAAACACGAGGATTTATTGTCATAAGTCATTTTTGCAATAAATTTTATATGTGTTGATTCGTATCTACTCAAACCTCATGGTGGGAAGCTTTTTAATTTATGTTGTTCCTCTTGATTACAAGTGGAACTGCTAAATCCAAAGTCTCATTTTACGTTTTGTAATTCTACGGTCTTCCTTCTAGTAAAAAAAATATATTAAAATATGGGGCTGTAAGTGAACCATCTAATTTACATTTTTCCTCTCTCTATCTATCTATCTGTCTCCTTTTGACAACCAGAGTTATATATATATATATATATATATATATATATATATATATATATATATATATATATATATATATAATATATATATATATATATATATATATATATATATATATATATATATATATATATGTATGTATGTATGTATATATATATATATATATATATATATATATATATATATATATATATATATATATATATATATATATATATATATACGTATATGTGTGTGTGTATGTGTGTATAACTGAATCACGAAAATATGGGACGTGATGAATATTTAAGTAAAGATAAAATACACGAAGGAAAGGGAAACACTGCAGTGCTGCGAGACCTTTAGACTGTCTGTCGTTCTTTACCTAGCAGACTGAAGAAATATGAAAGTAAGTTTACAAAAATGCTCATATAAATGACAGATGGGGATTACAAAGGAAAAAATATGTACCTGGAATCCAACAGAATTGAAGAATTACTAGAACTGCCAAAACAGGGTTAAATATTTAAGAGGTTTTGCAAAGGATTAGGATCAACTGTTCAGAAGCAGGGACAGGACAATTAAAAGATTATACAAGGGGTGACTGACCACCAAAAAATATTAGTACAACAAAATAATTCTCTTTTTTTGTAAACAATAAAAATTTTTGCAAGATGAACATTTTTACAAATAAAAAATTGTATTAAACATACGAATGCACAGAAAATATATATAAGGTAACTAATTTTTAATTAAGTCAGTGATTTTATGTTTTAGGTCATTCTTGAACATTTTTCTAATAAAGGGGTCCAAATAATACATGCCAGGGCTAAGGATAAAACTACAGCTGGAAGTAAGCTGGATAATAGCGGACTCCAAAAGATTTCTTGAAGAAAAATTTTTCGATCTGGCAATCACTGAACTTTCAGTCCAATTTATCCTGTGAGAGTTTTCACTTAAATGAATAAATATAGCTTTGGATGTTTGTCCAGTTTTGAGTGAATACTTATGTTGCTTAATATGTATATCTAAATCTTTGCTAGATTGGCCAATATAAAAAGAGGGGCAGTCCAAACATGGAATTTTATAATTATGTTGTTTTCTTTAGGGCTGTTTTTTATTAACAACTTTTAGTGTGTTATTATACGAAAAAACGAGGTTGACATTAAAAGATTTTAACAGTGATTTTATGTTTTCAAAACCACTAAAATAAGGCAAGCTAAGAATGTTCTTAGGGATTTCTTTCTCCATGTTACTTTCACTATAAAACTTTTTGTGGGCTTTATTATAACAAATATCTAGTATATGTGAAGGATAACATAAATCTGTCCCTATTTTTCTTATGTATTCAATTTCTTGATCCAAATACTGGGGACTGACAATGCCCAAAGCTCGTAAAAACATAGAAGAAAAATTGATATTTTGATGTTAAGGTGATGGCCTGAATAAAAATGGACATAAGTTAAGTTGTTGGTTGGTTTCCTATAAATACTGAATTTGCATTGAAATGGTTCTCTATTTATTAAAACATCTAAGAAAGGGAGGCAACTGTCTTTTTCTGATTCTAAAGTAAACTTAATGGATGGTACCTGATTGTTCAAATTAGAGCGTAAATCATTTACATCAATACCAGCAGGCAAAACAGCTAAAATATCGTCAACATATCTATACCACTTTAAAGAAGTATAAATGATATTAGGTAAATATCGTTTTTCAAAGAATTCCATATACAAGTTTGAGAGGAGTGGGGATAAAGGGTTGCCCATTGCCATACCAAATATTTTTTGGTAAAATTCACCATTGAACGTAAACTTACAATCACAAGTGCACAACCTAACGAGTGAAATAATATGACTTACAGGTAGAGGTAATTCATGATGGATTAGTTCATTACTAAGATATTCTAAAATAGAATCTATAGGGACTTTAGTAAAAAGAGAACAAACATCAAAACTAACGAATCTATCAGTGGGGCAAAAAGTGATTTTGTTTAATTTATTAACTAAATCTAGACAATTATATACGTGAGAATAGGAGATAGTTCCAAGTAACGAGGACAAGAGCTTGGTAATATATTTCGAAAGTTTATATGATATTTGTTAAAATAAAGCCCACAAAAAGTTTTATAGTGAAAGTAACTTGGAGAAAGAAACCCCTAAGAACATTCTTAGCTTGCCTTATTTTAGTGGTTTGAAAGCATAATTCTTCAATTGTGTTGGATTCCAGGTACATATTTTTTTTTTTTTTGTAATCTCCATCTGTCATTTATATGAGTTTTCTTTGTAAACTTACTTTTATATTTCTTCAGTTTGCTAAGTAAAGGACGACAGACAGTCTAAAGGTCTCGCAGCACTCCAGTGTTTCCTTCCCTTCGTGGACTTTATCTTTATATATATATATATATATATATATATATATATATATATATATATATATATATATATATATATATATATATATATATATATATATATATATATATATATATATATATATATATATATATATATATATATATATATATATATATATAATATATATATATATATATATATTATATATATATATATTATGACCTAAAACAAGGTCAGATAGGGTCATAATCTCTATCTACATCTGTTTTAAGAACAATGTCATATCATCTTATATCTCTAAGATTCTTCGGTAGCAATGGCCAGCATTGGGTCAGCATATTCTTTATCTCTCGTCAACTCCTCTCTCACTCTATCTATCAAGCAAAGGCTTACTTGATTCAAACGCTGAGATACAAAACTAGATTTTATTTGTAAAATTAACGAAAGCATTTCAGCAAAAGCTACGGTCATAAAATGGGGTCTCTCACACCCCACAAAAATGGAAGTCATAACTAGAGGAAACTCAGACTTACAATCAATCGAATTAATGATTCTACGGTAGACCAACCAGTACTAGTGACTAACACCCTGGTCACCAAACAAAATAAAAAGGTCATGATTACTCTAGACCCAAATAAACGTCATATAGTATGTTAAAAAAACACCATTTGGAATATATACATCCTCACAGGACTCAACCAGAATTCCTGTTAAGAGGAAACATAACTTATATTAAAAATGCATAATAAAGAACAGAGGGGTTTCACTGCAATGTAATATTGGTATTCCACATGATGTCTGAAAAAGATATAACTGTTAATGAGTTATCTTGCTCACATTCTATGGCCATTCGGAAACCGTTCCACACAGTGGCTGTTCTTATTCACACACACACACAGCTCAAAAGAGCGATCACACCAGCCGCAAATCGAAGTGAATACCCATTCTATTGTTCATCTATAATATACACATTAGAGAGCGCACGTATGCACACATTCACTTAATAACCCCTCCCTTGAAGCGTGACGTCACCGTCGGGTTCAATGTTCGAAGGACCCCGCATTCTGAACTCACAGATATCGCAAAGCTTCCATTCATCTGTCACTTTATCTCCAGGCATCCTGATCGTGACCGGAAGGTATGACTGCTTCGGATACCCGCTGTCTCTAACCGCGGAAAATACCAACGTCAACATAAAGGCCACCTGCACCGGCCACACGTTTTCAAAGGCCAGCAATTAGTCAGCTTAAACCTTAATATATATATATATATATATATATATATATATATATATATATATATATATATATATATATATATATATAAATATTCATATATATAGAACAGACAGGAAGGACGAAAAGGAGGTGATGCATATACAACTTTATTTCCAGCCAACGTTTCAAAGCATGGCTTCATCATCAGGGCTAAAATACAAAAATAACAATTAAAATCAATACACAGGACTCAGTAAAATTATTAATGTTAAAATATAGATATTAAAACCGAAATATAAAAGCTAAAACCAGCCTAACGCCTCAAGAAAAGAAAACTGGGTGACCAAGAAGGGCACCATAAGGACGAAGAAATGTTCCCTTATGCTAGAAAACTTCTTACTCAAAGTACACCCTGTTCTATGGCTAACGCCACGATGAGAGTCTACTCGCACTTTCAGCATTCGGGCAAGTATACTTATAGACCACCAAAGAACGCATAAGGTTGGGAACAGTGTCTTTAAATCTAAAAAGAGATCCAGTTGTTCTTGGATTCCTGAGAACGAACTTGGGATTGAGACAGTAAAAGTATTTCTTTAAAATCTGCCTTAACGTAGTTAAAAATTTTCATCATTCGTAAAAGCAAAAAACATAAAAACCAAGTTTAGGTACTGTAGGTGCAGGAATTTTTTTGGCTGGAGTTTACTATTCAAGAATTTTATTAGGTATTTCTCAAATAAGAGTTTGGGGTAGCAGTTATGCTGAAAATATTTTCCAAGGAACTCAACTTCATTATGAAAATAGAGCCAGTCTTCAGACTGGCTCTCTTTTCAGCTATTCTGAAAATATTCTCTAAGGACCTCAACCAGATATTTCTCAAATAAGAGTCTGGGGTAGCAGTTATTCTGAAAATATTTTCCAAGGAACTCAACCTCATTATGAAAAGAGAGCCAGTCTTCAGACGGCTCCCTTTTCAGTTATTCTGAGAATATTCTCTAAGGAACTCAACCTCATTATGAAAAGAGAAGACTGGCTCTCTTTTCAGTTATTCTGAAAATATTTTCTAAGGAATCTAAGAACAATTGGATCTCTTTTTAGATTTAGACTCTATTCCCAACCTTATGCGTTCTTTGGTGGTAAAGTATACTTGCCCGAGCTGTAATCTCGGGACTTACGTCGGATCCACCAAAAGAACGCTGAAAGGGTGTTTGAGTAAGAAGGAGTTTTCTAGCATAAGGGAACATTCTAAACAATGTAAATCTTTTATTTCCTATGACGATTTTGAAATCTTAGAGCAAGCTGCTGATGAAACCTCTCTTCATATCCTCGAGTTGTTAACCATCAAACAACTGGTTCCATCTTTGAATAGTCAGTCTTCTTCTGCCCCTGCTTATAGCTTAAGATGTTTCTTTGTCCTTATGGTGCCCTTCTTGGTCACCAAGTTTTCTTTCCTTGAGGCGTTAGGTTGGTTTTAACGTTTGTTTCGGTTTTAATATCTATATTTTACCATTATTAATTTTACTGAGTCCTGTGTATTGATTTTAATTGTTGTTATTTTTGTATTTTAGCCTGATGATGAAGCCATGCTTTGAAACGTTGGCTGGAAATTAAGTTGAATACACACACACACACACACACACACATATATATATATATATATATATATATATATATATATATATATATATATTTATATATATATATATATATATATATATATATATATATATATATATATATATTGTCATGATATATTCCTCTCTCATGTAGATGTCCGTGCATCATAAATTTTGAAATGCACTTGGCTATTCATTTGACTGTCGGGCCGGGAAAATTGGCGGGCGACGGGCGGAAACAAGCATAGTTTGAACTAAATCAGAGCTGTTAGCACCAGTGTATAGCAGTGTAGGAAGCTCCGTCCATCGCCTGATTCTGGGAAACATTAGGCCTCCCGCTTTCAACCCTCTTTTCACCCCCATCACGCGATGTGGGAGTATTTAGGTATGGGGAAGGTTAATAGGCATAGTGGGACTAGCCGTCAGGTAGGACCTTAACCTCTAAGTAATTAATATTTAAGGATGTTTTCCCCCTGCCCTCTTTGCTGGTTGTCTTGACATGTTTGCAGGGATGTCGGACCAAGATGAGGCCCCTACAAGACGCCACTGGCTTTGGAAGGGCAGACGCGTTCTCATCTCAGTACTGGGCAGAAGCTATAACTCATCTTCTCCGCTTAAGCTGGTTGAAACTATCGTTGACGAATGGCCGAGTCGATTGTTTGGCGCCGCAATTATCAGACAAGGAGAGACCTGCCGATCCATTGCGTTCTGTGTCCAATGATTCTGACTGCCTTTCAAATCCTGAAACTATTCCTGGTCGCAGTCCGATTTCTGAAGTCCGTTGTGGCCCCGCCAAATTTTATATGAATTATTTTCCCCATCCTGGAGTTCAATCCTTCGCAGCAATTAACAAAGAACCCTTTAATGTGCATTTGGCATAGCCCAGGTTATTATTATTAAAACGGGAATAATTGTATTGTACATTAGCCCCTTATTCATTAGCTTGCTTGTTGCCAATCACTGCAGTATTGCTCTCTGTATATATTTAATGAGCCTGCCCCTTGGGTACCATTTTGCATTGTTTGTCTCCTTGTTTAATTGCTAAATCTCTGTAAATAAACCCTTTAAATTGTAAAAGAACTCTAATTCCAAATGGCAACCTTATTCATTCAATTGTAAAACCAGGAAAATCTAAGGTAGGTTTCAAATAACTTTTCCTTTGTTCATAATCTAGGCGCTCTTGGTCCCTTTGCAGTCATAAATTTTAAATTTGTTCAATTCTCTCCCAACCAAGATGACCAGTTATGACTATATATATATATATATATATATATATATATATATATATATATATATATATATATATATATATATATATATATATATATATATATATTGTTACATGTGAGGGTCTTGGTTGATCATGTATTATTCAATTTACGTGATTTTTACGGCCCTGCAAACCAAGATTACACGTAACCTGCCACTTGAAGCCAAAAGTTAACCTCAAAGACAGTAGTTAATTAGCCAAAGGTCGCCAGTTAAGGGTTATTAACCTTAACAAAGAATATTTGAGATGAATTTGATTTTAAACGCAACAGTTCTTCCAAACATTCGGACGCTTGAGGCATACAAAGCATCGAGATTTAACCTGATTTTGCTTACCCTAAATCCTAGGTATTTTACTGGAATAACTGGGTTGAAGCTCACAATATAATAATTAGGCTTAATCTAGACTTCGTAAACACATATACCCTAAGTGGTGGCTGAAGGAAGAAAACAAAGAAATGCGAAATACAGAAAAAAGATAAAAGAATGGGCGAAGTTTTGAACAAAAAGCGACTTTACCTTAGGACGAACGTTGTGCGCACTAACACCGCTGGAGGGGCTTCTGCAATTGCTTCTTCACTTCACTAATAGCATAATAGAAAAAAGAACGGGACAGGGCCACCTTCCAGACGTCTGCCCGAGACGGCGGCTAGTTTCTCTCTGTAGTTCCCTGACCGGCCTGGGTCAAAACAGGCCTACAGTCATGCCTTAGGCGTCTATGCTCTGTTAAAACATTCGCCACGAGAGACAGGTAGAAAGGAAAAAAGGACTTTAGGACCACCTATTCTTAAAGTTGAATATGGAAATTCCTCCAATGGGGTTAAATGCCTAAATGCTACCTATTCCTTTCTCCAACGGATGTTAAAGTTTGAACTGAAGACGCCCTAATGCGGGACAATGGCTTTTCGGTCTTGGTCAGGCTGATATTATTTACAATCAAATGTTACGAGCTAACAGCAGTAATATTTATAAAATATATATATATATATATATATATATATATATATAGTTACGAATATACCTTTATACTTACTTGATTCTGGGCATCAATGGATAATCGCAGGGAGTTCTTTACATTATCAAGAAATCTACTGTATTTCTTTAAGCATCTGGCCAGATAGACTGATTAAGACAACTCCGTAGATAAATAACTCAAGGGAAATACTGTGACTTAGGGCCTTCTTCATGTGAGGGAAGATTACGTAAACTCAAGGGGTTGCTTAATTAATTATATTTGCTTAGTAAAACACAGATCAGAAGAATGATGAATTATTGGGCAGGTATTAATAAGGGCCTGCTAAACGAATGAATCCTACACAGGAGAAATATTCTACGCTGATGATGTCTTCATAATAGGAACATCGCATAGGCATAGATTAAGGGGTGGCATAAGGCCACTGCACATGGGATAGAGCTGAGTGGTTCCACAGAAAGGGCCGATCTGCAAGATATGCAAGACGGTTACTTGCAAGAATAATAAGACGCTCAAAGGGAACTGACTGAATGCACAAATGGTGCCAAACAACTCAGTCCAACACTAAATGTATAATTACGTTAACACTCGATGCTTCAACACAAATTACTGAAGGTGATCCCACAATGGAAATAGAAAATAAATCAGACAGAGAAATAACAGGAATCGATACTGACTAAGAAACCTTATTCCAGTACATTACCTTCGTCAAGATGACGATGTCCTCATCCAATAGGGCGCTGACATTGGAGGGGGGAATTAAGGGGATGCCACAACAAAAGTATTCTGGTTCAAACCTTGGGGTCGAACACATGGAGGTAAGGACATCTGTCCTTGGTGGTGTTCTGAGCCCTCTCTCCTGAATGCTGTTGCATCGTCTTTTCTAACCTTGGGGTGGGGGTGGGGTTATGCCTGGGCATCCAGATAGATGGCGCAAAACTCAAAATTCTCATTTTTCTATAGCGAGCACATGGCATCCAGTAAGACCTTGTGGAGAGGTTACCCTGCCTGAGCAGTGGGCGCCAACTTTTCTTTTTTGGCTCCTCCCTTGCCCGTTGTCTGATGCCATCGAGGAAGGCCTCTTGGAAGGTCACCTGGAAACAGGGCCTTAGGCAGTCATTTTCTACAGAGAAAAGGATTAATGTACAGAGAAAAGGATTAAAGGGTTAACTATTTTGGGAATGAAGGAGAGAGTTGACGAAGGGGCAAATGAAAACCCACAGCTCTAATAATTAAAACGATGTAAAATGGGTGAGGTTGCTTGAAAAGAAGTTTCCCTCGTCAATATATATATATATATATATATATATATATATATATATATATATATATATATATATATATATATATATTATATATTGTTTTGAAAAGAACTGGACTAGTCTATGATTTGCAGTGAAGGTTATCACCGTGAATGACAAGAATCAGTGTGATAATTATGTAAAAAGAATATAAACAGGCTCATATTTTACATAAATATTCACAGATATGGACGAGCAGCCCTCGGTAAAATTGACTTCAAATGAACAATTTTGAGTTATTTTTTCATAGCCATCAAAAAAGTGTTACCAAGGCTCACTGCAACATATTTTTAAGGCCTGCTCGTTCCATAAATTCAATATCGAGCCATAACTATTTATGGAAACTTAAAGGGGGAGACGTTGTGACTCGAAATCTTACGTGGATTATGCTCTAATCCTTGTACTTGTGGTTTTAATTACACACACACACATATGTACTATATATATATATATATATATATATATATATATATATATATATATATATATATATATATATATATATATATATATATATATATATAAATAAATGAATTTTAATCACATCACCGTGATTCATATATAAGCATTAAGCTACAAATGTCTTTAATATCCAATTCGCCCTGCCTTGAAATCATATATTTTCATATAAGTTACCCAAAGGAAATTTTTAGTTGATGATAAGTTCGCCGTCTCATGGACGCGTCACTGTAGTTCTGAGTTCTTGTCTTCCGTGGTTCGAGCCCACGATACAACGAACTTCTCATCAACTAAAAATTCCCTTTGGGTAACATGTATGAAAATATATTATTGCTAAGGTAGAGCGAATTGATATTAAAGGACATTTGTAGATTAATGCATATATATATATATATATATATATATATATATATATATATATATATATATATATATATATTTATATATATATATATATATATATATATATATATATATATATATATATATATATATATATATATATATATATATATATAATATTAGATGGGCATCTTATATTTAAGTTTGTATAAGTTTACCATTATCCCGAATATTAATTTTCTATAATATGTAACGTTTTCTATGATATGTACCGTAAACTGCAAGCATTTCGAAGCTTAATACCAATGACGTAAACAGAGATTAGGCAGGTGTCCTAAACCTATAACAACATTTAAGGGAAATAATATCCTCTTCCATGTACCTTTAACGGTAATCCTACAATTTAGAGGTCCAAATTCATTGCTCCTTTGTGTGTGTTTGTTTAAGTTTTCTTACCTATTTTCAATTTCTTCTTTGACAGATCTGCAAGCAGAAGTACATTTGCTAAAAAAAAAAAAATGAGCAGTTTATCTGTTTACAGAAGCAGAGATTGTAAAAAAAAAGGGGGGGGATAACGCTCTGCACACCATGCTGCGTTTGTGGAGTGAGGGCTTGGGAATTAGGAACCAACCAGGAACCTGGCACGGCCTCTTACCTTCAGCAGCCAATTTTTGATAAATCTGAAAAAATGAGTAGTATATCTGCTTACAGAAGCAGAGATTTACGATTTTCTCAAAATTCTATGGGTCCGTATCCCCTAAGATATGTTTTCGTTTATTTACGTTCGCTCTTTGTTCCCTTTTTTTACAATCTCTGCTTATGTTAGCAGATAAACTGCTCATTCTTTTTGTTTTCCATGATAAATCTGTAAGGTGTCAAAGAAACGAGCAGGTAAAAGTTACTGCTACTTTATTACAGATCCAGGCAGCTTTATATTACGGCCGACTGACGCCGGGCCGTGAGAGACAATGGAATTGACTGTGACCTGAGGTCGAAACAATAAACAATAATATGCAGTGAACGAGTACAAATTACAATACAAAACATACAGAGCTACAATATAGATACAGTCTTGATGCCTGTGAATGAAGAAACATGTGATACACAATGTGTGACATTCAGTATAAATACCATAAAGTAAAAATGATTAAAATGCGTGACCTGGCACGTTTTAGGCGTGACTAATTGAGCTTGAAGAAAACGGGAAGTCACCAAAGAAAACAAGCTCAGCGGAGACTTAATTAATGGCGCCGCCAAACACTATCCTGGCGCCGATTTGGTGACTTTACAAATACTCCCCCCAAAGACGAGGGACGCGTCTGATTAATCCCCCTGTACCTGCTGGGACGCTGAAGGGTGCCGCGGCTCCTTGAAGATAACTGAGGGGCCTCCCGCCTGTGAGGCTGCTGTTTGGGCGGTTCCTTCCTGGGCGGGCGGCGCGGGTGAGGGCGTGCTGGAGTGCGTTTGGGCGGAAGGGTGCTGCGTCGCTGCCGGGACTCTCCGACAGGAAGGCGGGCTTTAGCCGGTCTATGGAAATCTACACCAAGCTGCACTGCGTTCAACTCGACTCTGAGAGGCGTCTGCTACGGATTTTTCTTGCCGGGGAGGTACCTGACGGAACAGGTAAATTCGGCCTATGGCTGAGAGGTGGCGCTGCTGTCTGGAAGACCATGCGTCCCCCTGCTTCGTGAAGGCGTGAACCAGTGGCTGGTGGTCTGTGAAGATTGTGAAGGGCGTCCTCCAGGAGGAACTTGAAGTGCCGAACTGCGCGGTACATCGCGCAGAGTTCCTGTCGAAGGTGCTGTAGCGGGACTCTGCGGGACTGAACTTCTTGCTGAAGAAGGCGATGGGCTGGGGCGCCGTTGATGATTTGCTCCAGAACAGCACCGCAGGCAACGTTACTGGCGCCTGTCGTCAGCTGGAGGGAGCCTTGGGATCTGGTGTGCCAAGGCGGTTGCCTTGGTGAGGGCGGCCTTCGTCAGGAAAAGGCCTGCTACTTTATTACAGATCCAGGCAGCTTATATTGCGGCCGACTGACGCCGGGCCGTGAGAGACAATGGAATTGACTGTGACCTGAGGTCGAAACAATAAACAATAATATGCAGTGAACGAGTACAAATTACAATACAAAACATACAGAGCTACAATATAGATACAGTCTTGATGCCTGTGAATGAAGAAACATGTGATACACAATGTGTGACATTCGTATAAATACCATAAAGTAAAAATGATTAAAATGCGTGACCTGGCACGTTTTAGGCATGACTAATTGAGCTTGAAGAAAACGGGAAGTCACCAAAGAAAACAAGCTCAGCGGAGACTTAATTAATGGCGCCGCCGAAACACTATCCTGGCGCCGATTTGGTGACTTTACAAATCTATGTGCTTATCTTGACTTTACGTAATGCAGTGAATTTGGACCCCTAAACTATAGGATTACCCCTTTAAGATGCTATATCCTGTTGTATCGATACTGTAAGGGCGTCAAATCGCCTCTCCATTCTTGTGTTTCGCTCCTCATAGGTATATTAATCACGTCATATGTTACTTGTTATAATTTCAGATACTTTATGAATCTCATTGTATGCATGATCGTACGGCCTTTCCGCCGATATATATATCTGCCTTTTACATGTTCTGTAACGCATTATATTATGTCCTCTTATGCCTGTTAACAAACACAATTTCTGTATAGACGCGGCGGGGGGCCACAAGTCGCCCGCTACCTTTCCGTATTATACACACCTGTCGAGAATAATAAAGAATCAGTCTTTCACTTCTGACATTCCTTTAACCTCACAATTCTATGTATAATTTAAAATGTCTTTAGAGCACCAAAGAATCTAATCGTGAGAAAGCTATGTACATATGTAAGCGTTAGCGACGATGATATCGATCCATACATTAAAGAAATTCTCAAGTTTTATTTCTATATATTAAACCATTATATGAAAGAAATTTCTGATGACAAGAGCACCAACTGTACAAATCTAGACAACAGCCATGAGCTTGGACTGGAGGCTGGAGTTCATTTTAAGATGATCATATATTTTACATCACATAATCTTACGTGATTGAGAGTACCGTAGCACCAGATGTGGTTTCAAGTGATCTTCTGTAAAAATTATTACCAAGTTATTTCCATTTTTTCATAATGGCAACTGATCAGCGAATATTACTTGGTAATCTATGCATAAACTACTTTCCGAACTAATACTGGACCAATGTCTATAGTACCTAGGCATAATTTGAAGTTCTATCAGTTTTCTTTTGTAGCAAAAAGGACAGATCTGGAAAATCGAAAGTGGGTAGTGTTCAGTTTTAAATTACTTCCTTGAGATGAAGTGACGAAGCTTAGTTTGATTCCAGCCATATATCACCGATATCATTTCATTCCAGTCATACCCTACCAATTCATAAAGGTTATCTCATGGCCTCAACTCTATAGTAGGTATAACTTTCCAGTAAACTGACTTTTATCATACTTTGCCGACTAATTGTAATATTTTTTGTATTCTAGCAAAAGTTTGCCAGGATTTCTTTTGGCCTTTGCTTAAGTTGGCAGGTCACATTGAATAACTGAAATATCAGCATCACCATCTCCTCTAACGCCCAACTGACGTTCTTATGTACTACTCGTCCTGGAGTGGAGTAAGACAATTATGGCTGGCCTAACCTTGGTGGGGTGAAGATTACCCTGACACGTACACGATTATCCCGTCGAGATTTCGGCGTTTAGATCATATACAATTTACGATACAATGAACATCCGCAACTAATATTTTTACTCTCTTCTTTCTCAGCTATAGCTGCGACCCACAACAGCACAACCAGAGGCAAAATAACACGAACAAGGCATCAGTTTCAACGGCAAATCCCTGCTACTACTACTACTACTACTACTCGATTAACATGCTATGCATTGCTGTTAATGTGTAGCCTTGGATGACATATTTCGACACAGCTGAATTTGTATATCCTCGGTTTTCTGAATGTGTTACATGTTTTTATTCTTTGTTTATATCACACATTTGTACCTCATGAACCTTGGTCACACTGAATATGTTCTTGTTGTTCATCAATGCCTGTGTTTTGTCAATGTTTTCGAAACTGAAGAGATTTCAGTTTCCTCTAGCACTGACTATAATCCTTTAGTATTCAAGGAAGTTACGGTCACCTGATTCACTAAGGGTTTATTCCGCGACACACGATTACTTGGCGTACACGTTTTCTTAAGTTGATGTTTACCTTGGGAAATTATCTTTATGAGTAACATGTGCATTTTCGGTAAACTACTCAATCTGCTGTAATTGGAGATAAGTTATCTTGTTTACGAATGTTTGTTGTTTCAGAGAGAGAGAGAGAGAGAGAGAGAGAGAGAGAGAGAGAGAGAGAGAGAGAGAGAGAGAGAGAGAGAGAGAGAGAGAGAGAGAGAGATAATAGTTTGAGAATGTTTTTATGAAGTATTACTAACCTGAGAAGAGGAAACTGTCTGTGATTTATCATCAGTGAGTGCTGTCATGTAGAGATGACTTTTATTATATGGCTAACTACAGTATATTTTGCAAAAAGAATGATATGAGAATATAACGTAACTTGAAAGAATAATGGTAGAGAAGAGGTCATGACGATTAAGTGTCTGATGCGAAAGTATATAGAGGAGCCGCAAATAATGCTAGAGAATGTAAGCTGTCTTAAATGATTATTAATTAAAGCATCGTTTATCCTACATAAAAAGTCAATTTACGACGGATGGAAGACTTAGGAAACGTTTGCACACTGAAGAATGTTTTCGGAAGTTCTATGAAGACTGATATTAAGGGAATAAATAAAAGCCAGCAAAGGACAAGCAAAAGAGAAAAAGAAAATGAAAAAACCTGATTATCAGGGATAGTTCAGATATAATGAAAGAATGGCTAAGTAATGAAAAGGCATTATCTGTAACCTTTAACATTTCTTCTCTTGATGTTATGTACCTATGGTGAACATAAGGCTAGAAGGGACGTGGGAACGTTGTTTAAAATAGCATTTTTAAAATTTTATTTTATAATTTAACTCTTCCTTTTACTTACAGATAGCGAAAAGAATGGGTCGAGGAGAATTCTGGGGCTGCAACGTTGACTATGATCCAGATTGGAATTTTACGGACAGAAGAAACTGAGGGATAATATTATGGAATTATGAAGAGTCAAAATTAGACCCCATGCTGTAAATACAAGGCAGTCCTTTTTTTCTAGCCTAAGTTCTAGTAATTATTCTTCATAAGATCTGAAAATTTTCAGTCACCTTTCTTATTACTTTTTCAAGTCCAGCACGGTAATATTTTTCTTTGTACTTCATTTGGAACTCGCATATTCTTCACGTGTATGCTGACTACAGAAATTCGTAGTTTTCTCGTCATAAATATGAAAGATTCGTAGGTTGACAGGATTACTGAAAAGTTACAGAATCTTCGGTAGTGAAATTGACATCTCTTTGAAACCCAGTTTTAGATTTTAGGCATTATACTTCCGGTTAGAGCTACTAAGACTGGGAGTCACTAAATGCAATGGCTGAGCTTGGCCACCTCGGCCTGATCACACCGAAGAAATATGGGGGCCTTGTCGAAAATGGGGGCTGTCGAAAATCACGTTTACTGTGCCATGTTGTGTGAAATAATAGCCCGGTATGGATGCCCCTCCACTGTCATGTTTACAGTAAGTGTTGTAAATGTATCTTTGTTTTGGAGTTGATGTCTTGACTGATATTACAAATATACTGAACAAGACTGGGAAGAATATCAATAGGTTTCGCCGGTGGGTTCAAATAGAATCCCAGAATGCTTAGGTAACCCGGAAGTCGGAAAAAAATTGAGCATGTTGAAGTCATTAATAACCGAGGAAGAAATACTTTTTCATTTGGTCCAAATTTTCATATCATGTTGCATTTCTCATCTATTTACATTCTATAGCTATGCATATTGGAGCCGTAGTAACCCTCCTTTTCTGGTACCACAATAACCCGAAGGTGAAAGATTATCTGCCAATAATCAATAAGGAGTAACTTGTTGGAACTCTGTCCTACTCGGATCCTGCAACAGGATGGCCAATGATTCATTGCCAATCTTGACGTATGTCTATGTAGTCAGTATGAACACTACGTAAAGCGATGTATTTCCTTCCTTGGAGCCATTTTCTGGGGGGGTTCCAGAACAAAGTCATTCATACAAGTTTTGCATGATCACAGTCACGTGCAAGTTAATTTTTTTTTTAAATAAAATTGTAGTGTAAGCACTTCGCACTTTTATTACCTATTAAAAATGTATCCACAATCAGCCGCTTCCTGCCATTATCCTCACGATTCATAATGGGTACTTTACGTTTCTCAGACCTTACGCCCTCAGACTTGCAATCTGATAATTAGACTTTATGATTTTTTTGTAAGACTTGGATTGACATATTTTCCTCTGGTGGCCATTTCTGGTACTCTCTTTCGTCTAAAGTGAAGTGTCTCGATGAGGGAAACATCCAGCTTTTGATGTACGGATCGTGGGCGTCGTTTACGAGATAAAGTGGTATAAGTCGGACTGAACGCATTAACCCTTACAGTTTCCTTCAAAATGAAGTAATTGTTGACTGACTTCCTCAGTCAGTAATAAACTTTATTTAAAATTAAGTCACCATCATCCAGGTTTATTGATTTTGGGGCCCTTATATCGTTCGTCATTTGTCCCATGTGGGAGGTTCCATTAATTTACCTAGTTCAATTTCTGTTAGATAAAACTCACCTCAATAAAAATTAAGACTTCGAGATTATATCTGAAGAGAAATCTTTCACGCTTTCATATGATGTTATTTAAACTATACTTAATGCAAGTTAAAAAAAAATTGACTAAGTTCATGTTATATAGTTACGAAAAAAATATTTTCATTGCATTTTAAAGTTTATAATGAAAAGGTTAAAACCAAAATTTTTCCTTAATTTTCATACTACAATAGATAATTTAAATAATAAAAAGTTTCACTGGTTATCGTCCACTAACCTCTGCTGTATGAATTTTCGGCTAAAAAAATTGACTTATTAAGTACTACCAAACCTATGGTAGATAAGAAGCTGATTTTTTGCGAGCAAATGCGTCTTCGCATCCGGATATTATGCTAGAAATTTCTTGATGATCAAATAAAGATTAGTATCCGCAATATTGTTTTGAAAATCAACAAAAATGGATAAAGTTCTGAAAACGACAGTAAACCTGTCTATTTTTTTTTTCACACAAACACGAGCGCACTCATACAAACACACAAGTTACCCATTTAATAGAAGAGTTTTCTTTAAAACAGCTGTAATTATACAAAAGAAAACGAGAAAACTTGGAATTTTAGGCCTCGCTATTATGGTTTATTTCTTCATGTGTAAATGAATAATTCGGTATAAAAAGTTAATCAAAAAATTATAATAGATGATTAAATTACTCATATATATATATTTACTTATTTCAATGCCTTGTTTTAAACCTATGATATCGATGCAGTAACTGTCAACATATATATATATATATATATATATATATATATATATATATATATATATATATATATATATATATATATATATATATATATATATATTGTATGTTGACAGTTACTGCATCAATATCACAGTTTAAAACACATTTAAAATAAACAATAACTTCCAGGCCTACCTACCGCCAAGCTTTTTTTAATGGCAAGCAAGATGTAGCATCACTGTGAAGATAATATGACACTCGTTTAAAAAACTACATTTCTTGGCATGTTTTAAAAACATGTTTACTACACTATGATTATCTCTCCCCATGCTCAACGTCTTGTCAACAAACTAACGACCGAAAAGGCTAAAAAAAGTAATTTCTTTCTGTTCTGAGGCTTTGGAACGATACTTAGAATGATTAAGGACTACTATAATAAAGTAATTTGAACTTATTTGGAATAAATTGTTGTTAAAAGGACAAAACTGTAAAAATGCCAGTCGAATCTGTAGGCATAGGCCTAGCGTTCGTTAGGCCAAGATTATTTTCGTTGTTGTTACCATTCCTAAAGGCTATTATCTCCTTAGCATGATAATTCCATACCGTTTACCATAGAAAATTATTTCTGTATATATCCGAAATTAAACTGTACTTAGAATAAAGCTTAAATGATATAGCTTATTACCAAATGAGAAATTTGAGACCACGGATGTAGGCCTAGGCTACCAATCTTCATTTTCTTGCTATTACCAATTGAGAAATATCGTTTAATGCAAACAAATTAATGCAGCATTTGTTACAAAAGATAAATACAACTACTTTAATTTTTAATCTAATAGTAGAAGCAGTTTCCTATGCTTTGTTTACGTCGTGCTGCAATACTCTCACCAAGTGTGAAGTTCGGAATTTCGTCGTTAAACCACGTTTGACAAAATGCATTTTGTTGAACGACTCTAACAATGCATTTACATGTCTAAAACTGAAAATTTTATAGCACAATCACTATCCTACAGGCCTGCCTACTAAGAATTCTTAACAGGTGTCCTTCCGCATCACAGTAGGCTAACATGTTTACAGACAAGACTTGATGACACAACCAGTAATGTATAGGCCTACTTACTCCAAAGCATGTTTAATTAACTACCAAGATCACTTTTTACTTTATATTATGAAGCCTGTATAAGATGAATGAAGTTCTGATTCCAAAGTTGAAATCGCCACTGCACTTATGTGCCACAATAATATGCGGAAAATGAAAGACATGTTAACAGAGAAAGCGTATCCCAGCTAGCAAGACATTCATCTGCCTAGCACAAAATTATGGGTAAATATACTTCTGTATGCTTTGCTTACCTTGTAAATGTTATTCCATTATCTCTCGATGAATTCTTCTCCCCATTCCGCTGCAGTTTATGCTGCATGACATACGATTACGTAGATAATAAACGATAAAAACAAATAACGGGAAACACTTGGCACCTATTCAATCCCTGCGGTCGCACAAGTTTCTGTGACTGCAACAACGCCGCCCTGGTGGCGGAACAGCATACTACGTACTACGTAGTACCATTATACAGGTAAAACATCTCACGTTATTATTGACTCTTCGTAGTTTCGGGCTTTCAGCACTGAACACTTACCTACATTTCTAGATGAAATTAACAAAAGACGTTCCAAATACACTAGCCATCCTTACCCACAATGCACTTAGGAAAAATTAAAAAAAAGCTCGGGAACTCCACTGGCGTGACCGCTGAAACATGAACAAAGAATTTAGAAAAAGTTCATGTATGTAACGCCATTCGTCGGTAAATATCTCGGTGACAGTTGATTTTCCGTAGATTTTAGTATGATATCCGTATTCAGAAAATTAAGGAGACCTAAGGACAAAGGCAAAACTCCAAGGTCAAGGACTGGATAATACTATAAACTATATAAAAATAATGTAACCATTCTATAATGATGTTCGAATAATTTATTAATGCGGAATTATTTGTAAGGTGTCAAAGAAACGAGCAGGTAAAAGTTACTGCTACTTTATTACAGATCCAGGCAGCTTATATTGCGGCCGACTGACGCCGGGCCGCGAGAGACAATGGAATTGACTGTGACCTGAGGTCGAAACAATAAACAATAATATGCAGTGAACGAGTACAAATTACAATACAAAACATACAGAGCTACAATATGGATACAGTCTTGATGCCTGTGAATGAAGAAACATGTGATACACAATGTGTGACATTTGTATAAATACGCATAAAGTAAAAATGATTAAAATGCGTGACCTGGCACGTTTTAGGCGTGACTAATTGAGCTTGAAGAAAATGGGAAGTCACCAAAGAAAACAAGCTCAGCGGAGACTTAATTAATGGCGCCGCCGAAACACTATCCTGGCGCCGATGTGGTGACTTTACAAATACTCCCCCCCCAAGACGAGGGACGCGTCTGATTAATCCCTGTATCTGCTGGGACGCTGAAGGGTGCCGCGGCTCCTTGAAGATAACGGAGGGGCCTCCCGCCTGTGAGGCTGCTGGTTGGGCGGTCCCTTCCTGGGGCGGGCGCCTGGGGTGAGGGGCGTGCTGGAGTGCGGTTGGGCGGAAGGGGTGCTGCGTCGCTGCCGGGACTCTCCGACAGGAAGGCGGGCTTTAACGGTCTATGGAAACCCAGTCGTTCTTGCCTGGAAGTGCCAGCTGGAACGCCTTGCTGTTTCGTTCCAGCACGCGGAAGGGTCCCCTGTAGGGCTTAGTTAGTGGTGGACGGACGGCGTCGACTCTGACGAAGACGTGGGTGGCGGATGACAGCTGTGGCGGCATGAAGGTGGTTGCTTTGTCGATGTATGAGCGCCTGCAGGGGCGAACTTGCCGCCACGTCGCGGAGCCTCTGCAGTGATGGGGAGTGGCGTTCATCCGTCACGAGCTCTCCCGGCACCACGAGGGGTTCCCCAGGTTTGTTCAGCTGCGGATGGGGTGCCGTCGGCTCTGGGGCGGTCCTCAACCCGAGGAGGACCCACGGCAGCTGATGTTTCCAGTCCTCGGCGGTGCAGCGGGCCATGAGGATGACTTTTGGGACCTGTGGAACCGTTCAACCAGGCCGTTGGCCGCTGGGTTGTACGCTGTGGTGGTGTGGTGCGTGGTTCCCAGCAGTTGAGCCAGGGCAGACCACAGCTCAGAGAGAAAGCGGGGCCCTGTCGGTTGTGATGTGGTCCGGGGCGCGGCGGCTAACCCAACTGGAGAGCAGGGCCTCGGCGCACGCGCTGGCGGTGGCTTCTTGCATGGGTGTGGCGGGCCACCTCTTCAAACGGTCTACCACCGTCAGGAGGTATCTGGATCCGCCTGATGGGGAAGGGCCACCGATGTGGATGTGGCAGCGGCGCCCTGGCTGTGGGAACTCGCCTACCCCGACTGCGTGGTGACGACCACCTTACTGGTCTGGCACTGCAGGCACTGTTTTGCCCAGGCTGTGGCGTCCTTTTGCACCCCGTGCCAGACGAACTTTTTGAAAGCAGTTTGGCCGTGGTCCTGCCGGAGGGGTGTGAGAGGCCGTGGATGATGTCGAATACCTGGCGGCGGCGTGAGGCTGGAACCAAAGGGCGGGGCTGGCCTGTGCTGATGTCACAGAGCAGGCTGGGGCCTTCGGGGCGAGGTCACGTCCCGCCACTTGAGGGATGTGATGGCGGTGCGGTATGCTGGGGTTTCTGGGTCAGCGGCCTGTTCTCTGGCAAGGTCCTGGTAATCTACACCAAGCTGCACTGCGTTCAACTCGACTCTGGAGAGGGCGTCTGCTACTGGGATTTTTCTTGCCGGGGAGGTACCTGACGGAACAGGTAAATTCGGCTATGGCTGAGAGGTGGCGCTGCTGTCTGGAAGACCATGCGTCCCCCTGCTTCGTGGCGTGAACCAGTGGCTGGTGGTCTGTGAAGATTGTGAAGGGCGTCCCCTCCAGGAGGAACTTGAAGTGCCGAACTGCGCGGTACATCGCGCAGAGTTCCCTGTCGAAGGTGCTGTGGCGGGACTCTGCGGGATTGAACTTCTTGCTGAAGAAGGCGATGGGCTGGGGCGCCGTTGATGATTTGCTCCAGAACAGCACCGCAGGCGGCGTTACTGGCGTCTGTCGTCAGCTGGAGGGGGCCTTGGGATCCTGGTGTGCCAAGGCGGTTGCCTTGGTGAGGGCGGCCTTCGTCAAGGGAAAAGGCCTGCTGCTGGCTGGGTCCCCAAGACAGGGACTTCGGTTGACCTTTTAGGACTTCCGTCAGGGGGGCCGTGGTGTGCGCGATCCCGGGGATGAAGCGCCTGTAGAAGTTTACCATCCCAAGGAACTCCTGGACGGCCTTGATGGAGGTGGGTGTCGGGAACTTGGCTACGGCTGCCACTTTTGATGTAAGAGGGCGGACGCCTGTCGGAGATACCTCGTGACCCAGGAATTCTGCTTTCTGGACGCCGAAGGTACACTTGTCAAAACGGACGACGAGGCCGTTTTCTTGGAGGCGCTGGAGGACTGCTTTGATGTGCCTCTGGTGTTCGCTGTGAGACCTGGAAAATATGAGAATGTCGTCGACGTAGCAGACGCAGAATTTTAGGTCCCCAGGATGCTGTCCATGAGCCGCTGGAAGGTGGCCCGCGTCAGCCCGAAGGTGGAGAAGGCGAACACATAGGACCCGAAGGGCATGATGATGGCTGTCTTTGGTATGTCCTCTGGCGCAACAGGTACCTGGAAATAAGATTTAAGAAGGTCCAATTTAGTAAATATTTTGGCCCCGTGAAAGGAGGCCGTGAGGTCTTGCATGTTGGGCAGAGGGTAGTGGTCGGGCTCTGTTGCAATGTTGAGCCGCCTGTAGTCGCCGCAGGGTCTCCAGGAGCCGTCCGGTTTCTGCACCATGTGGAGGGGGAGGCCCATGGACTGGAGGCTTTCCTGCAGATGCCCATCTGTTCCATCTCCGCTTGAATGCTTTTTCGCCTCCTGAAGGCGCTGAGGGGAAGCCTGCGGAACTTCGCATGTGTCGGGGCCCTTTAGTCACTATATGGTGGTATATGCCGTGCTTGGCTGGGGCCCGGGGACTTGGCGAAGCTCGGCTTAAACATCTCAGGAACTCCGACAGTAGGTGTGCATACTGGTGGGGCGACGGCGCTGATGGTGGGTCTGGGTCCCGCCGTTAATGGGAGAGACCGGCAGGAGTCGGTATCGAGGAGGCGCTTGCGCCCCACGTCGACTAGCAGGCCAAAGTGCGCCAGAAAATCGGCCCCCAGGAGTGGGGTTCCTACGTCCGCGACGATGAAGTCCCAGGAGTAACTCTGGCCAAGGATGGAGATCGACAGGAGCCTGGTGCCGTAGGAGAGGATGGGGGTTCCGTTGGCGGCCGTCAGGAAAGCGGCCGGGTCTGGTGTCTGGTTGCGGTCCTCTCTGGATGCTGGGAAGATCGATTTAAAGGCCCCTGTGTCGACCAGCATCATCCTGCCGGAGACGGTGTCGCGGACGTAAAAACCTACTGTTTTTGAGGCCCTGGGTTCTTCGGCTGCCATGGCGGCCTGTCCTGCTGGCCGCCGCCACCCCCGTTTTTGAGCGGTTGAACGAGCAGGGCGGCAGGCAGTTTGGGCGCCCTTTCCGAACCACTTGTGATAGCGACAGAAGCCCGGGACCACCATCTGCTGTGGTTCGGTGGACGTCTGTTGGCGATGGCGTTGACGGGCTGCTCTACGTCCTCTTCAGGCTGGACGGAGCTGACCGGCTGTGTGGCGGTTTTAGCTGCTGTGAAGCCTTGACGGAGTCTGTGAGGTGTTGTGCCGTCTCTATGAGGTCCTCGACAGGCATGGTGTAGGGGTGAGCGATCTGGTTGCGTACCTCCGGGAGGAGTTGGCGAAGGAAAATTTCCGTGTGAAGCTTATCTCCTGCCGCTTGTTTGTGCCACCCAAGACTGGTGTTGACAGGAGATCTACGACCATGCCCCAAGCGTCTCTTGGATTGAGGTCGTGGCGTGGGATTATTGGCAAGGTCGATAGCACGGGCGGCCTGCTCGGCGATGGGCAGGGAGCAAGCCGAGGAGGAACTTTTTTGTGGTGCTGTATGTGAGGGTGTGTGTTTGGGTACCCGCGAGATGAGTTTGTTGTACACGTCCTCCGGAAGGGCGTTGAGCACTGTGTCGGCCTGTAGGATTTCGTCCGTGAGGTCCGCGATTCTGAAGTGGCTCTCCACCCTGCGCAGCCACCTCGATGGGTTCCCCTGCGTAAACGGCGGCAGTTTTAGGGTGAGGGCGGCCCGCGATTGTGTTGCCCGGCCGTCGTGTGTTCGGGCGCTGGTGTGGAGTTGCGGGAGGGCCTCGATGCGGGGCGGGGCGCGGCTGTGATGGGGAGGTAGGTAAACCTCGAGTCCGCGGGGTCCGCGTTTAACTGCATGAAGGAGGGGATATCCGCGTCCATGCTCGCTCCTTTGACCCCTTACTGGAGTGGGATACTCGCGTCAGTACGCACTTTGCGTGCGCCGTGTGGTTCCGCTAGTGCGCTGGTGGGGTGCGCCCGGCGAGTCAGCACGCTCAAACGCTGGTTACAGCGCCGTGTTTAGGCCGCTAAGGCGTTTTTGGAGAAATCCTGGAGCCAAGACTGAGTCGCCGTGTGAGTCCGCTAATGGCTCCGGGATACTCCGGGGTCACCACTGTAAGATGTCAAAGAAACGAGCAGGTAAAGGTTACTGCTGCTTTATTACAGATCCAGGCGGCTTATATTGCGGCCGACTGACGCCGGGCCGTGAGAGACAATGGAATTGACTGTGACCTGAGGTCGAAACAATAAACAATAATATGCAGTGAACGAGTACAAATTACAATACGAAATATACAGAGTTACAATATAGACGCCAGGTCTTGATGTTTGAATGAAGAAACATGTGATACACAATGTGTGACATTCGTATAAATACCATAAAGTAAAAATGATTAAAATGCGTGACCTGGCATTTTTTAAGCGTGACTAATTTGAGCTTGAAGAAAACGGAAGTCACCAAAGAAAACAAGCTCAGCGGAGATTTTAATTAATGGCGCCTTTGGTGACTTTACAACGTCCCCGTCCAGAAGTCATCAAGAGACTTCATTCACAGGCATCAAGAAAGTTCCATATTGTAGCTCTGAAGATTGTATCCAGCCACTCACCTCTGCTCACTGATGCCCTACTAGTCTACCAGTGCCCTACCCTTCACGTTGTATTTCCCTCTGGTGGGGAATCCTGAGGTACAACACTTCGCTGGCATCCTGCGGCAGACCCCTAGTTTTTAACCTCATGTCTTGTCCACGGACCTAAGGTAATGTGACTGGAAGTTGTTTGTCGGCCCATTACCCATAACCTACCTGTGCTTATATGCATGTTCTCCTATGTCCTGTACCCATATTCCTGATCCTCTCCCTCAGAGATTCCTGTGATTTTGATTGTGGTGAAATTGTGATCAATAGTGACTTGGTTTAACTTTCATTTGCATACTTGTGTTAACTTGTCATCATTCGTGAGACAGTGCCTAATATTTTGACTATGTGAACTCACTGTTGTTTTACTCGATCCTGTTCACATGTGTTCAACTTTCCTGCTCTTGCAGATCTGTAATATCAAGTTCCTGTTGTGTGGTATCAACTGTAGATCAATAGTGCCACCTTCCTGCATATCCAGGTGCCATATCCGGCAAAGATATCCAGACCATCAACAGTGCAATGTTCTCACTCAATTGTACCTTCTACTGTGCATCTTCTGGATCCTCCCTGATATCCATTTGCTTGTCAGCCTACAAAAAGGCACAGTATAAGACTTAAGGTTGTGGCGCTTTGCTTGGTACTTTGTGATCCTTTTGTGTAACTTCAATTCTTGACTGCCACAGAGCTCCATTGATAGCTCCTGTACATATTTTATCTTCTGATTGATTTATTGAATTATACTATTTAGTGGACATCTTAAGTTTGCCTCCAACCCATGCATTTATTGGTAGCAATTTTTAGTATTTTCACCTTCAACTTTTCTTGTTCACTGGGCTTACCCTCAGTCAGGTGTTGTTATCAGAAACCCTATTTAGAGCCACCTTTCCAAACACAAGGCAGCATGGTCGAACGTGACAATATATATATATATATATATATATATAATATATATATATATATATATATATATATATATATATATATATATATATATATATATACATATATACATATATACACACACATACACATACACACACACACACACACATATATATATATATATATATATATATATATATATATATGTATATATATATATATATATATATATAATATATATATATATATATATATATACCTCACAAATATAAGGTGAATTTAATCCAGCCTGACAGGCATCTTGAACATAAAACAGTTCATTGGCTGACGCAAACGACGTACTTTCCAGTCGCATTTTCAAGGCTGAAACAATTCTAAACACTATAATAGTTTAACTTTACGTTTAAAACTGATATAAATTACATTGAAAAAACTAAAACACAGAAAATGTAACGTGCCAGCACCAAGCCTCCACTAGGTATCTTCCTCAAATAGAAATCCACATGAAAATAAGCTGGCCATTGAAACAGGCGGAATTTACAGTACGTGAATCCACATGTTCGCAATTAGATAGTCCTCATTGCAGGTAGGCTAATCCTCAGTGAGATAGGCACAGGATATGTAATATTTATTTTCTGGTTTTAGCCAGAAGATGGGACGTCGCTAGTGAATAAAGAAACCATGCAATGTGCCCTGTCCTTCCATATCCCTGTGCCTATCTCACCGAGGATTAGCCCACTTGCAATGGGGACTATCCAATTGTAAACATGTGGATTCACGTAATATAAATCCGCCTGTTTTCAGTGGCCAGTGTATTTTCATGTGGATTTCTCCTGAGGAAGATACCAAGATTTTCTGGATGTTTGCCCTGCTCTTTCTGGGTACGACTTAGATCGAGAGGACTAGTACATTTTCTCCTGACCTAATAGTGAAAATATACAATAGACCATTTTGCTGCAGAAATGTCACAAATTTGAAAACACACTGAGAAAGTGGTCCAAGGACTTGACCTCGAAATTTCTACAGCATTGTAGCCTGAACCATGTGATGCCGAACACGGTAAAAGTTCAAATTGTACAGACAATCTTTGTATAATGCCAGTTTTATTCTGATTCCACCACTACTCTGTTAAACCTGGAAGTTTATGTAAACGAAAAGCTAATTAGGAAACATCAAAACACTATTCAACCATTGTACAATGATATTGTTAGAAGCCTTAAAGGCTTATTGATTTGAATATATTTAATCCAAGGTTATTGACTGAAGACCTGAACAACTACATTGAAAAATAAAAATACGCATAATAACAAGACAAAAACTAGGTATCAGCTGGGCCACTAAATTCAATGAAGGAAGGAATAAGGTCTTATTTAACCTGATCTGATTACACTTGAACCAAAAGAGAGATCTTTTATCTTTAGGTCTGGATTTTTGCTTGCCTGTTTACACGCCTTCCTATTATGAATATTTTCTACATTTGAAATTTTATTTTCAAAATCAAAAAACTTACCTCTGAATACCTTTCTAAGTTTCAGAAGACCTATCTACATTTGCCCATACTAATTTTAACAGTCAATAAAACCAAGATGACCACCATTTTTTTAACAAACAGTCCTGTGCTACCCCAAAATTCAAAGAAAACAACATCATATTTTCTAGACCTGATAAAGGCAAGGAAGTGTCATCTGTGTGAAATAAAACAGGGGAATATAATCACAAAATAAAACAATTCTAAAGGATGCTACCAAGTTTAGAAACATGGATGACATCGAGGCAATGTAATTTTCCAGAAACGAGGACAGAATAAACCGGTTCTCGAAAACTGTAAGCTAAAGCAACAGACCAAACAACCTACGGAAATCCTAAATGTAATGGAGTTCCCATTAGGTGTTATGTACGGGTTACCAAAAATACAGAAGGAAGGTATACCTCAAGGACCCATCCTTTCATCCTGCACTAAACCAGGTTACAAAATAACTAAATTCTTGACACCTCTACTGAATTTTTTCAAAAATGAATATAATCTAACCACTCTGTTGATTTTAAGAACAGTATTTTATGCCAGGGCTCTGACCTAACCATGGCAAGCTTGGATACTGAAGCACTTTTCACTAATTTACCTGTGGAGAAAAACTTATTCTTTATTTTAAATACTATTTTTACAGATGATTTACCATTTATAATGGCTTTGGACGTGATGATTTTAGATAATTGTTAGAATTAGCCAGTGCAGGATTTTGCTTTCATTTTTAATGGACATGTTTGGCAAAAAGAGGGTGTGGGTATGGGCAACCTCTGAGTTGCACATTCAATATTTTTATTTTTATGCTCAAACTTGAAAGGGCACTGCTGAGACAACAGGACTGCCTTAAGCCCCAGCTTTTAAAACACTTTTTTTTTTCATCGGAGGTCTGTGCTGTAGATGACACTTTTGTCTTGTTGAAAGATAGGCATCTAGTGAGTCCTTTCACAGTATGTCAACTCTAAACATCAAAACATTAAATTTACCTGTGAATTAGAAGAAAATGGAACAATTAGCCTTTAAGATACAATGGTATTTTTTAAAGATAACCGTTTTAACATGGGCATCTGCAGGAAACTAGGCCCGGCCTTGGCCTGAATTTTTACAGTTTTTGTTTTTATAATTTTAAATTGTTTTATCAACACCTCCACAGGGCTATCAACCTAACCTCGAGATGGAAATTATTCCATGATGAAGTAAAATTTCAGAGATCTTTAATACCAACTGTTACCCATGGGCTATTTTTTTAAATGTCAAGAAAACTATCAACAACTTTTTGATCCACCTGGTACAGTGCATTTAACACCCATGCAGAAGCCACAGACACTAAAATATTACGTCAGTTTATCTTATACATGATTCAGGAAGTTTTTATATTCAAGAAAATTTTGACTCCGCTTACCAGCAGTTGATGCCAGGTTCTCTTGTGTGAACCTGGAACTACAAACCATCCTAAACACAAGAGGTGTTCAACAATTGGAGGCCTGGTCGAAAGTTCCACAGGTGTAGTGGATTTATTTAGTTGCTGCCGATGTATGCACCACAGCAGACAAAACATATGCGCGCTGGTTGCTCAAAGGTGAGATGCAATCCCATAAAGGTGTAAGTTACCGAACATCCGCAGCAAATTATCGAGTCCATAATATCAAATATCAGGGCAAGAATCTGTAAGACAGACATAAATTATAATAACTCTCATCATTGCATGACATCACCATATGAACACCACCTGCCTCGTTCTTGAAAGTATGGCAATTAAGAAACTGGTACCTCCATGCTTAACAACCATACCACCTCAATACCTTTGTATATAGCCTTCTTCCACGTCACCTATGTTCTTTGCCTCCTTTTGACTTTTGCATCCTGAACCGCTTGAGCAAGGTGTTTTCCCTCATTCTTTGACATTTTTGATTTTCCTCAGAAAAAGTTTTAACTGTTTATAATTTTTACTCTTCGTTTTATGCTTTCTTTTTTTAACGTGTACTGTAATAATGTAATATTTTATTTTCTGATTTTAGCAGAAGATGGGACTTTGTAAACAAACGTCGCTAGTGAATAAAGAAACCATGTAATGTGCCATGTCCTTCCATATCCCTGTACCTAAATATATACATGCATATGTATGTATATAGCATATATATCCATATATATATATATATATATATATATATATAATTTTGTTATATATATATTATAATTATTGAAGTCCTAGCAAAAGCAGCCATTCAGCTTAAGGGAAGTTTACCCTTGAATTTATCGAAATTAAAGTAATCGGCTGAAAGCCGCCTGTAGTTGCCTTAAGATATCAGAGCAAATTGTCGCTGCACAGGTGACCCTTAATTGAAGTCACCAACACATTAAAAATTATCAACATTCCGATCTGTGCTGCTTACCTGGGACAGTCATTCAGAAGGCAAGTCAATAGGTCAAGGATGAAAGGCTGAGGTCACTCCCTTAAGCAGTTTAGTTCAACTCAGCTGACTTAAGAAAAAATTCTGAAGGCAGACCAAGATTGTCTTTCCATAGGAATTCTTGGGAATACAAGCAGATGGCCGGAACACCTGATGTAGTGATACACAACATTATTAGCCTTGCTACCATTGGGCCCTATGATACTTGACAGAGGCTAAAATTAAAAGGGCCTTTACAGAGACATTAAATATTGCAGTTAGCCATCACACGCGGGTGAGTGATCGAATTGCTAAGGTCACCAGTTTCCGCCCCTCCTCCAAGATGTCCTCACCAGACTCCTGACGCTGACCCAGTATTACAGTCCTCCTCGAACTCGAGACTTTGTTCCTCTGTCCACTCAACTCCAGGCTTCATAGTCCTCCTCGAATATTAGACCCAGTCCTGCAGTCATCCTCGAAGGACTTTTCCAAGGAATCTTGTGCAGTCTTCACGTGTGTGATCGACGTCGTCATTCTGTAAAAGCCCTCCCCAAGGTAAAAGTACGAGTGGGAGGCCTTTTCATTCACAACAGTTTGTTTAAAGTGTTTATTGAGTGCCATTATTGTTTTCTATATTGTTCATTTATTAAAAGCTTTACTTGCGGTGAATAGTCCAGAAATGTTCATTCATTCCTCGATGTCTATCATTCACACAGACAGGAGTTCCAGACTCCGAGTGACTGATATGTTATATTTTTCTTGGAGGACATGTAATGTCTTAAATCAAACTTGCAGAGGGGACCATCTTTGAGAGGTCTCACTTATAATAAAATCTCTATTATTCAAGACTCCCAGGAAGATCTTCTTGACTGCGTTGCAAGTTTTTTAATTATTCAGTTATCCATTTTCCCTTTTAATGCTTTATTTGTAAATATAATTTCTTAATTTATCCAGTTCAAGGGTGTTTACGTAACATTTCCAAGAAGGTAGAGCCTTCAGATATGATATCATCCTTTTTCACTTTTTTTGAGGAAACATTACGTAAAGTCAGAACTTCTTTGTGCCACTGAATAATAGTTTATTTTGGCCTGAACAGCCCTGCAGAAGAAATCATATAACCCAGGGAAATTCTTTCTGAAGGATACATACAATATGATAATAGACATATATATATATATATACCTCTATATATCTGTGTGTGTGTGTGTGTGTGTGTGTGAATGTGTGTGTGTGTGTGTGTGAGTAAATATATATTTTTATTTATGTTTCCCATAGTTCATTTGCACATTTATAACTCCTCCTTGAACAGAAGATAAAAGTTCTTGGCACACTTTTCAGTTTACAAAATAGTCACTGGCAACTTTACCAGGCCATCCCTATCATGATATAATATTAACAGGTCATATGTAGCCCAGTCTTTGAAAAAAGTAGACTCATAGCGGAAATAATGAGTGCATTGTTTTATCATCAAATTTCTTTCCAATGTTTTCCTTTGCTCATCGGTGTTAGCAGATGCTAATATTATAACAGAGTTGGGGGAGACAAAATCACTTACTGTTGTAAGCTGCTCTTAAAATAAATTACCATTCTTTTGCTATAAACATATGTATTTGTTTGCTCAGCATTGTTCGGTGACTAACTACAACATTGTCCTTTAAGATATTACAAATGAAATATTTAATATAATATGAATAATGACATTTATCAGTACACAAAAGCATATTTGGCAATCAATACAATTTTCACACGGACCTATATGTTTCTTAAAGAGAAATAAATGCAAATAAATAAGTAGACGAATAAAAATTAAGTGCAGTATACTGAAATTATTACTACATAAAACTATAAATATAGTAGAATGTCTTTTTAAAGATCCATGCGTCTCACCCCCAACCACCACCCCTATTGTCAATTAACTTATAATCTTCTTTTAGACATTGAACTCTCTATCATTTCACCAATGTTTATTTCTGTTCTGTTTAGGATTAAGTGACTCCAGACTGACTTGGCCTCCCATGTCTTATTCTTTTACATTTCGGCATATATCGGTTCTGCTCGGTGGTTAGCAATCTCTCACTGATGACACCAAAACTTCTTTCCATGATACTAATAGGTTCGGGAACTCAGCATTTGTGCATCAGTTTCCATAAGTTTCCTGGACCACTGGCAGCCATCCATCCTATAGAACTGCTGCAATAATCCTTCTCTTCTGCTTGACGGTTTTCAGGTTAATAGCTGAAACTGATAAAACGATTGCATAAAAAGATTATGAAAATTATAATCAAGATGATGAAGAAGAAAATTAGCATTGATCCTAGACCTACACCTATCAATCTCTGTTAATATACAAGGCTGTTTTCATACAACAATTTGCATTTAACATCTGTTTGAACTATAGATGGATCATTATCAAATGAAGAACATACTAGAATAAAACAAAGTACCTCTAAAATATGCACTGAATATAATGTCTCTATAATGAAACAAGGCTTTTGTTCATACAAGACCTATATTGATACAAATATCCTATTCATTTGATAGGTCTATAGTGATATGTAAATCAAGTCCTTATTATACAGTATGATATATTGTCATTTTATATTAGGCCTATAGAGATAAAAGTTTAATCTTTTATAATAGACCTATAATGACATAAACGCCCAGTTCTTATGATAGACGCACACAACAAAGCGCTACATTCTATGAACGTGAACATCTTGAAATGAAACAATATGAATGTTATAACAGACTTAGATAAAAAAACAAACACGATAAATTCATCTTGCGTGACACCTTTTACTTGGACTGTTAGTCCTACTGTATTGTTTTTATCGTTTCCTTTTACGTCCTTCGTTATATGTTTGCATAGATTTTAGTCTTTCTCTTCTTACCTTGGTTTGTCTTTCGAGGTGTCCTTCAGACGCTTCGCGGATGATGTGCTATCTTTGTATATTTATTCCTTTAAATATTGATATATCTCAGAAAGGCGTATAGAGACGAGATCGTAATTTCTTCACTTTACTTAGTACTTAATATTATAAAGATCAGTACAAAATTAACAAGTTACAATGATAGAAACGAATCACTTTGAATCAGTCTATATGGGGAACACGGAAGCGATTGGGAGAAGTACTCTCCCTTGAAGGACAGTTCTGACTCTGGTCTCTCTGCCGGTCTCTCACTCCATTGGAACCCTCAGGAAACTTGCTATCTGTAAATCTCACTCCTTCTAGCCTTATTGAAGGATTAATCAGCAAGGCCTCCCTTCAAGTAGCTGATTGGAAGGGACTGTAGTGGGGTGGATTCAAATCTCCTTAGAGGACTTGATAGAGGTGATCTTAGGAGGGTGTGGAAAGACCCTCCCCCACATAATTGATTGGAGGTTGAAGAAATATCACTTGGGTCAACCCCAAATTCCTGGAACTTCCACGGAAAAACACCTTCCGGAGAAGGCGTGGCTATAGAATCATCTGTTGTAAGCATTTAGACTGTGCTGACTCATGTTTTGCTTGGCTTCAATCACAGGGCCATATTTCCATTTTTACGACTGTTTTTATGTGGCTTAAACACGATATACTGCAATGTAAAACATCTCGCCGCATTTGATAACACGACACAACAGCATTTGGCCGTTATCACTGTGTTCTCGCCTCTTACTTTATTTCTCTCCTCTCTATTCTTTCAGACAGTAAGACATGTGTATACCGAAACAGTGTGATAAGCCCATGGGATTGTTTGGTTACTAAGTCTCACGATAGACCAGCCCTGTTTCAGAGGCCTTACCCCGCTCCTTAGGTGCCCTTTAGTTGCTTTATTAGTGTCTTACCACCGCAGTATTCTTTTCGAGATAGTAAGTCATATGTATACCAAGTTTGAATGAAATTCCTCAATGCATTTCAGTTATGCTGGAATATGGGCTACACACACGCACAAACACACACACATGCATCCATTTTATATATATCGTTTGAAACTACCAGCATTCGTGGAAATAGCTAAAAAGTAAATGGTGGGCTGGTGATGGGTTTCAGATAAACTATAATATCTTTTCTTTACGATTGCTCCGAAGAAATTTTCGACCTGATGTTTTAACCTGTTAACACAAATATTCTCGTCAGGATAATACATTTTTATACGCATGATGCGGCATTCAGCAAAAATGTACAATTGCTGATATGTTTATCTTCGACAAATAGTACAGCAAGAGCCTACATGTATTGACTTCACGTTGAGCATACGTCATTACTTTCTAACAAAGAGCAACATAAATTAGCGGGAGAAAAACTGTGATGTAATAGACGTATAGTATCCTTACTCTGGAAAATTAAGCTCACATGATAGAAAATTATTTAGTGAATTGGTCAGCTCTCTGAAGTGATGGGAAATGTTGAGGTTAGTAAAACAAACTTGTCAGCTAGTTATGCCTTTCATTACACGTTCACATTACACATAATGCATATACATAATAACTGCGCTAATTAGTTAAATTTAAAGAGTGATATAGTACTGGAAAATTTGTTCAAGGAATTAAAGTGTTTTCATTATATCAAGTTTTATTTGAATTTGCCTTATGTAATAGCTGTGGATGAGTTTTTAGCAAGAAAGTCAGTACAGCAATAATGAATGCGACAATCGAACAGATAAACCCCAATCATGTGTCTTGTCTGAGGATCACTTATCGACCCCCCTGAAAAATTACTCAAGGAAATTTTCACATAAATACTGAATTTAAATAGGAAATGCAGGGAAATATAAAAAACATGCAGTATAAAGTAGTTTTGCAGTTAAACTTTCATTGTGGTTTTTGATTTCACATTAGCCTACAAGAAAATGTCTAAATGTCGCAGATGAAGAATCGACTTTAATGCTTGGTTTTAACACTAAAGAAACTTATTCTTGTCAGGAAAGTGCTTCATTAACTCATAAGCCACAAATATAATTCCTGTTGTAGATAATCAGGACAAAAATACAAACTATGCTTAAGTTGAAGATGACAGAGCTGACTTATGCAAGAAAGGATGAAACCAGAACTGAACAAGGATTTGGAGTGAATTTTCCAAGGATAGAAGAGTGTGACAGAAAACTGGTTACAGAAGGCACTGGAGTCAACTGAGAATGTGACAGAAGACTTGGGTTATAGAAGGGCACTGGAGGTCAACAGAGAATGTGACAGAAGACTCGGGTTACAGAAGGGCACTGGAGTCAACTGGAGAATGTGACAGAAGACTTGGGTTATAGAAGGGCACTGGGAGTCAACTGGAGAATGCAGGAAGACTTGGGTTACAGAGAAGGGCAATTGGAGTCAACTGGAGAATATGACAGAAGACTGGGTTACAGAAGGGCACTGGGAGTCAACTGGAGAATGACAGAAGACTTAGGTTATAGAGGGCACTGAGGAGTCAACTGGAGAATGTGACAGAAGACTTGGGTTATTGAAGGGCACTGGGAGTCAACTGGAGAATGTGACAGAAGACTTGGGTTACAGAAGAAGGGAAATTAGAGTCAGCTGGAGAATGTGACAGAAGACTCGGGTTACAGAAGGGCACTGGGAGTCAACTGGAGAATGTGACAAGAGAAGACTCAGGTTACAGAAGGCACTGGGAGTCAACTGGAGAATGTGACAGAAGACTTGGGTTATAGAAGGGCATCAGAGTAACTGGAGAATGTGACAGAAGACTTGAGTTACAGAAGGGCACTGGGAGTCAGCTGAGAATGTGACAGAAGACTCGGGTTACAGAAGGGCACTGGGAGTCCAACTGAGAATGTGACAGAAGACTCCGGGAACATGGCACTGGGAGTCAACTGAGAATGTGACAGAAGACTTGGGTTTATAAGAGGGCAAATTGGGAGTCAACTGGAGAATGACAGAAGACTTGGGTTATAAGAAGGGCAACTGGGGTCAACTGGAGAATGTGACAGAAGACTTGGGGTTACCGAAGAGCACTGGGAGTCAACTGGAGAATGACAGAGACTTCGGGTTATAGAAGGGCATGAGGAGTCAACTGGAGAATGTGTAGAAGACAAGGATTATAGGGCACTGGGAGTCAACTGGGAGAGATGTATTTCAGAAAATGTATGGCTGCTACAAGTTTTAAAGGACACATATATGCATTTCATAGCTTCAGCCCTTTAAGATGTGATGAAAGAATTTATGGAGAGTCAGATGGAAGTAGGTCGAGACTCGAGGTAAAATCTTTGTGTTCAGCAATAGTTTGATTCCTCAACCCAATATTGCCGGTCAGGTGATCTTCCGAAGTGTTATGTATTCTGATCGATGCGTTAATTTGATCTATATATATACATATATATATATATATATATATATATATATATATATGTATATATATATATAGTTATAAAGATATATATATATATATATATATATATATATATATATATATATATATATATATATATATATATATATATATATATATATATATATATATATATGTGTATATATATATATATATATATATATATATATATATATATATATATATATATATATATATATATATATATATATATATATATATATATATATATATATATATACATATATATATATCATATAAACAAGTTAATAATTATTAATTGAATATTTGACTGTCGTGTCGAAGGGAATTTCATATAAGTAAAAAACACTGGTATCAATTCATTTATCACTTATATAACTCCCCTTCGGCGACAATTCTCCATCGGAGATATTCGAGGTAGCGTGAATTTGGATATTGCCGACATTTGTAGCTTCATGATTGTATATAAATCACGTGTGTGATAAAAATTTCATATATATATATATATATATATATATATATATATATATATATATATATATATATATATATATATATATATATATATATAATATATATATATATATATATATATATATATATATATATATATATATATATATATATATATATATATATATATATATATATATATATATATATATATGTTTATATATATGTTTATATATATACATATAATCTGGTGTTTTGGAATTAGAGGCCCTCCACAGAACAAATGGAAAGTTATGAAGTTTTCTGCTATAGCCTATCTCCAACTACATTATTTTAAGTTTCTATTAAGCTATTTTTCATTTTAAATTTTTTGTATTTTCAGACTGAGTGACGGAGTTAGATACAGCCACGGATAACGACTCGGAGGAAATCATATGGACTGACCTAATCCGGGCTATAACCTTCAGAGAGGCCAGGGATGCTGGTTCATCCTTCATTTTATGTTCCTGGATAGCTAAATACATTAAAAGAGATGAATCCTTTGTTAAAAGAAACTGGAACAAAAATCCAATTGACTGTCAATGTGAAAAGAGGAGAATCTTGGAAGGCCTGGAAGTCCTTCTCAGGAGTCAAAAAGGACATCACAGCTGAGGCAGTGGGTAGATCGGGTTGTCTTTATGTAAATTGGCGCTTCAACTAGAAATAAAAAGGGAAAGAAGAGGTTATAGTTGCATATCGTAAGTTGAAAAAATCTAGCATCAAGCCATTTATGTTATCAGCAAGCCCAACATCACTCAGCAACAGAGAGAAGATCGTGCATGGTTTTGTAGTTTCATTTCTTAAAGATTGGGATGAAGCTGACTTTCTCCATGCTGCCGATCAGGTATTCTTCTATTTACACAGTCAGGAAGGCAAATCATAAAATGACATCATTTTGGGCTGCAAAGTTGGATGATATCAGCGATGATGTGCGCTATCGCCAAGTTGTGAAATTTCCGAATTTTTGGGAATTCTTGTTTCACAGCCAAACGGTTAATGGATCATCAAAGAAAAGGACAGTCATGGAATGACAAATACTCTGGAGAACTGTGCTTACTGGTGGAGTATTTCCTTTCCTCAAAGATCTTGAAAATGTATCATCAGTTGAAGTCACATTTTTGCTTGAGGAGGCACCATGTTTCAAGGCTCTTCAGACACAGGAGCTGCTTCTCTGAAAACAGTGGTATCGATTTCTTCTCGTCAGTGAATTTCCAGGCTCCTGACCTTAATGTGTGAGGCTTGCTGGGTAGTATCTTAAAGGATCGTGTTGAAGCGCGCACAGTGAACTATGATGGTGTACCAAGCCTCGACGACCTGCGAAGAGAGGTGATCGAAGTGCTTAGGGAAATGGAGTTTGAGTCTCAGCTTTTTTGTGATTTGTTGAAATCATACCCCTCAAGAATGCAGGCTGTGGTACAGGCAGATGGAGGCCACACAAAATATTAAATACTCAGAGAGAAACTTAAGTAAATACCTGTTCTGAATTACTTTTGTTTTTGTCCATATCAATTTTAGTTTATGCTGTAGAGGGGGCCTCTAATTTCGAAACACCCTGTATATATATACATTTATCACGTCGGTATATAATCACTTCCATTTGAATATTGTTTCCAATAGCTAGGGGAAATGACAGACAAAGGGATTTAGCGTTGCAGAGTATGTATCTGTGAACGCTGTTAATTGCCATTCTCAGTTTGCAAATATTATAATGATGATAATGATGGGAAGGGGAAGTGTACAGTATGTACATAGATAAACTGATTCACGTAGTCAGGTTGTTACCATCTGAGTTCCTCCTTCATTTCCTTCTGCTGAAGTAAGTCATTGCCATTACTCCTTATTTTTCTTCTAGTATTTTTCTGTCTGTTGTTCACTGTTGTCCTTGATGGACTCTTCAGGAGGAAATGTTAAAAGACCTTTTTCCTTCTCGGCATTATCTAGTGGTGCTTGTGTTATAAAATATTCTTTCTATCTTTGGTATAATTATTTTCTTTTATTTTTCTTACTCCGCTATTCGATGCAAAAAACCTTTAATTTGTTTTCGTCTAATTTTTTCATAACATTATATGTAACGAAATATGGTCCGTGTCAGAGAAAGTTTTTAGCCTGGGCTAAGCCGTCATGCAACGCTAATGAAAATGGATTGAAATGAAACATTAAGGACGTAAAGGAATACAAATATAATTTGTCTGTACACATATACACATACATATATACATATTTATTATATTATTTATATTTATATGTATCATATACATAAATACATATAATATATATATATATATATATATATATATATATATATATATATATATATATATATATATATATATATATATATATATATATATATATATATATATATATATATATATATATATATATATATATATATATATATATATATATATATATAGTTATATTATTACATATATACATATATATATATTTATATATATATATATATATATATATATATATATATATATATATATATATATATATATATATATATATATATATATATATAGATATATATATATATATATATATATATCTCAACAGGGGAAAAGCATAGGGAAAAGGCGTCACACTCAGGCACATTTATTTTTGGCCAACGTTTCATGATTCATAATCGCATCCTCAAGGCTATAATAAAGATACAAACGAACTTAAACCAAGCACTGCATAATCCATTAAAATTACGCACATTTAATCAAATTTAATGAACATCAGCATGTAGAAAGCTTGAAAATAATTTATGAAACATCAAACAGGAAATTATACTAAACATTAAAATATGTACAAAATATCTATAAGATCTAAACAGTAAAAATATTTAAAAATATTTAAAACATTTAAAACACTAAAAATTTATGGCTATTCTGGGTAAATCTTTTTATCCTCGCAAAGGACGGGCAGTGACTGAGAGTTTCGTAAAAACAAACAACGCAACTTAGGCAATAAACAACTGTACAGAGGAGGATTGCATATTTAAAGACGGAACTATCTTTTTTATCATAAGGGACTCCAAGATTGTTAGGTCGTTTTCATTATGTACTTGACCTATAATTGCAAAGTCCTTATCTTCAATGTATGCTTTGCATGACCTAGAATGGTTCCTAATATTTGACTGATCGGGATTTGATAATCTACTGCCCGTTCTAAAACTTACGCCCCTGTGGGAATCTATTCTCACCTTGAGTAGCCTCTTCGTACAACCCACATAAGTCCCGTGATCACATCTCGGGCACGTATATTTATAAATAACATTAGATTTTAGAAGAGGACTAAGGCGGTCTTTCATTTTGAACAGAGATCCGATCGTTAATGGATTTTTGGAACGATTGTAAGGTTCAAGGCCGGGAATTCTTTTTTGAATTATTGTCAGGAACTTTTTCCAGTGCGTCGTCATGTAAAAAGGAAGGCAAACATTTTCAATTTTGGTGTTGTTTGTTCGATGGTACTCATGAACCTAGCATTTAGCATTTTCTTAGCATTTTAAACAATAGTTTGTCTGGAAAGCAGTTATTTTTAAGATAATGAAAGAAAGTTAATTTCATTAAAAGTAAACCAATGAGAGGTATGGGTGAAGGCCCTGTGGAGGAGAGTTAAGATAGTGTTGAGTTTAAAATTATAAAAACAAGAACTATATAAGTTGATACCTAACCCAGTAAAAGTCTTTTTCTAACAACCCCAGTGTAGAAGCCTGAGCCTATTCCTTGGACACTAAAACATCTATCTAGAAAGGGAAGCTTGTTATTTTCTTCTTCATCAAGTAAATCTGATATTAGGTGTAAGGTATTGACAAATTTGAGAATTGTTCTGCATTAAATTTGTTTCGAATAAGGCGAAAGGCCATCTATATTATACACTTCCATGATAAAACTGTGGCAAGAAACTGCTGGCAATCATCAAAAATAGTTCTCTCCAGTGAGCACATGAAAATATTAGCAAGTGTCGGGCCTAGTGGGGATCCCATTGCCACACCTTCCACTTGTCTGTACAAACCATTAAAATAAAAACACAAGTCCCGCACGGCTAATTCTAAAAACTGTTTAGCCATAAATTTTTTAGTGTTTTAAATGTTTTAAATATTTTTAAATATTTTTACTGTTTTTAGAATCTTATAGATATTTCTTGTACATATTTTTAATGTTTAGTATACTCGTTTGCATGTTCATAAATTATTTTCAAGCTTCTACATGCTGATGTTCATTAAATTTGATTAAATTTTGCGTAATTTTCATGGATTATGCAGTACTTGGTGTTAAGTTCATTTGTATCTTTATTATAGCCTTGAGGATGCGATTATGAATCGTGAAACGTTGGCAAAACAAATGTACCTGCGTACGACGCCTTTCCCTATGCTTCCCCAGAGATGTACCAGAGCTGCAGCCTGCCTTCTAAGGATTATATATATATATATATATATATATATATATATATATATATATATATATATATATATATATATATATATATATATATATATATATATATATATATATATATATATATATATATATATATATATATATATATATGTATGTGTATATATATGTATTTATGTATATGATATATATATATATATATATATATATATATATATATTTATATATATATATATATATATATATATATATATATATATATATATATATATATATATATATATATATATATATATATATATATATATATATATATATATATATATATATATATATATATATATATATATATATATATATTCTATGCTGTGGTTTTCGTAATGCAATCTCCTGTGTTTATGTGTGAGTTGTTGTTCCTTTTTAATACTTTTTCATGTTATATGTTTTATATGGTGCGTTTGCTATTGCCTTAATTTTTGTTTTACATTTTTTTTACTTAATTTTTTCCAGAGTATATTTCTGTGTCTTTCGTATCCACATTTATATATGATTGATTTATTTGCCTTATTTTGCTTAACACTTAGGAATTAATTTACTTACAGTATATTTTCTTTCAATCAAATTTTGTTATTTAACAATTTAAATTTTACTGGAATAATTTTTTATTAATTAATAAATTAATTTCTGATTTAATTTTGACTGATGATTAATTCAGATTTAATCCAATTTTGTTTTGTTTTCAAGTAATAATAAATTTCCCTGAGATTTATAATGTCATGTATAATCTTGAATTTAGAAATAAATTTTGTATTTTAAAATATTATATCAGAGTTTCATTTTATTGACTCACCAGTAATTTTGATTTGAATTAGAGATAGAGTGGCAAGTGAGAAGTTTCCTTCTTCAAGTAGTTAGCGAACTCGAACCAGGGAAATGAAATAAAATAGAAATACTTTTATAATGTTACTGGAGTGATGCCCATAGATTTTACCTCACACCTGTTTAACGAACTTAATCTGCTTTCTTTCATGATTGATAAGTTTTATAAGGGATCACTGTTGCCTTTAGAGAAATCAGTCGTTTTGTATGTGTGATGAGGGTTCAGGTGTCTGGCTGTTGTGAGGCAACTATAATTGTCGAATAAATGGTAAGTTTGGTAATCAAATATCAAGCACTTAGATACCAGGTTTGATTTGAAGAACAGACACTGGACACTTTGTCACATACTACAGTATATAAATGGTGCCCAAGGCCCTGGAAAATAGATCACAAATATCACTCATGTATACTGGTGGTGTTGTATATATTTTATTGGGAGGACCATATAGTTCTTTATTTTATGAGGTGAGTGACCATATAATTTTTTTTTTGCATTTTATTGTGTTGAATGTTATCATATTGAATTAGTTAGTTGGGTAACTGAGAGAGATGGCCCTCGATGTTCAAGAGTTTTAGCAACCTCCATCCAAGAGTTATCTGAAATCACCTTGACTAAAGCACAGGAGTGAGATAGCAGTAGATATGTAGGCTGGGTGTCTGCAACATGGTAAAGGCACAAATAAAATTCATTGCAATCCAAGCATTAATGGACTCTGGTAAAATAGATGAAGAATTAGGAGAGGCACAAGAGTTGTTGAACGCAGCTGAGGCAGAACTTATAGATAAACATGGGCAAAAGAAAGAGAAAAGTGATGCAGAAGCAGAGCTTAGACGCCTAGAAGCAGAAGGGAAATTTAATTAAGCTGAAGATGCAGCTGAAAAGAGAAAATGCAGGCTGAAAGAGAGAAATGCAGGCAGAAAGAGAAAGAGAAGACAGAGAAAACGAGAGAAGAAGAGAAAGCTGCCAAGAATTAAGAAAAATAGCAGAAGAAGAAAGAGAAATAGCCAGACACAAAAAGAGAGATGAAAGGTTGAAAGCTGCAGCTGAATTGCCTGTGTCCACCCATCTAACCCTACTCAAGGTGATTCAGACCTCTGTATTTTATGTAGTAAGAGGCAGAAGTTAATTCCAAAGTTTACAGAAGAAGCTCCAGATGAGTTTTTGATCACTTTGAAAAAGTGGCTAAAGGAATGATGGCCAGAGGATAAATGGTCAGTCTTGTTACAGAGTGTTCTCATTGGTAAAGGAAGAAGGTCATTTACCTTTATCAGCTGATCAGTGTAAAGAGTACAAGGTACTTAAACGCAATGTGCTACAAGTTTACCAGATGACCACTGAATATTATAATGAAAGATTCAGATCTTTGAGAAAGGATGACCAGATAACTTTCTTGGATTATACCTACAAAGTGAGAAGATGTTTTAAACGATGGTTGAGTATTGCTAAAGTTAAAACATTTGAAGATCTTGAAGAATTAGTTGTTCTTGAACAATATCTTAGGGGAATTCCTGAACACATAAGAGCCTATTTGCGAGAGAGAGAGGTGAATAAACTTGACAAAGCCGCTACACTTAGTGAGGACTACAATATAATCAGCAGCAGAAGGAACTATAATGTCAAGTACCAGAATCAACGCACAGGTTTTAGGTCTCATCCAAATTTCAGGAGCAGATTTAATGGGAATCCTACAAGTGGCAATACTAAGTCAATGCAGGGTAATATCCCTCAGCAAGCTAATGTAAAATCCCCATATAATAATGTTAAAAGTAATTACAGAAGCTTAGTGTTGTCTGCTACAAGTGTGGAAGAGCAGACACTTCAGTTGGGAGGCCATCAGACACATTGGCAGTCCAAACCAGTTAGTCAAGTAGGCAAGTGACCAGGTGAAACAGACTAAAGTGAGCAATGTGGGAGGGGAGCTGTTTCAGTGAAGACTGAGACTGAAACAAGCTGAGTGTTTAGCTACCAGTGGAAATGTAACTTCAAGCAGGAGTGGCTGAGCAGTTTGAGGCTTTTGCCATATATCTATGAGGGTATGCTGAATATCTAGGAGGAAGTGTGCAGATACCAGTCAAGGTGTTACGTGATACAGGAGCAACTCATAGTGTGGTAGTCCGTGGTGCTCACCCTGAGTTTGAGGAGAATCTTACAGAGATTCAGTTATTTTAAGGGTATAGGAGGAGAAGAGGCAATCATATGCTGCTTGGCACTGTTATGTGAATTAGTGACAGGAGAGGTTGATTTTGCTGCAAAGGACTCACCGGCTGTTGAATGTGTACATGTTCTGTTAGGGAATGAAGTTGGTAGTGCCATTTGTTCCTGTCCTATAGTGACAGATAAACCATTGACTTGTTAAGGTCCTGCAGTAGATTTGGAGGAGAATAACCCCCACTTGTTTCCTAGCTGTGTGACAACTAGGAGTATGAAGAGGACTATGCCTGTAAGTGAAGAGACTGAGGATTTACCCACTCAAGAAGGATCTAGTGAAGGATCGTTGAGTTTGGAAGAGTTGTTCCAGGGAAATCATGTTTCCCCTAATGTTGACCATGAAGAGGTTTCCCAAGAAGAAGCTGTCATCCCTGAAGAGACTCTGAGTAGTCGAGATATTCCTGAAGATAACAGTGAAACTACAGTAGCTGAGTTGGCAGATATTGAGAGCTCAACCCTTGAAGTTCAGGTGATCAGAGAGAAGCTAATGGACCTACAGAAGAACCATGTATCCTTAGATGGGTTGTTTTTCAGAGTTGTTGATCAAGAAGAGATGCAACAAACTCCTACCTGTTATTATCTGAAGGAAGGTTTGCTGATGAGGAAGCATAGACCTGCAGATATACCAGGAGATGCTGAATGGGGCGAATATCATCAAATTTTGATCCCACGTCCATTGAGGAAGCAAGTGGTAGCAGTAGCTCATGAGCCTGGATATATGAGACTCAGGAAGACTGTGGAGAAGACCATGAAATATTTTTTCTGGCCTGGACTTCACAAAGATGTTAGCAAGTTCTGTCGGGAGTGTCATACCTGCCAGATAGCTGGAAAGCCAAATGAAACCATTCAGAAAGCCCCCTACAACCTATAGAAGTTAGAGAAAACCCTAGCAAGGTGATTATAGATATGGCTGGACCACTGCCAAAGACGAAGGGTCAGTGAGTATCTGTTAACATTGATGTGTCCTGTGACAAGATATCCTGAGGCAACTCTGTTAGGAACATATCTGCCAAGATAGTTGCTGCTGAAACTAGTGGAGTTTTTCTCAAGTTTGGGATACCAGATTGTACAAAGTGATAGAGGAACCAGTTTACTTCCAAATTGTTTCAGGATGTGATGAACTTGTTAGGAGTGAAACAACAGTTGTCCACTGCATATTACCCAGAGACTCGAGGAGCCTTGGAAATGTTTCACCAGATATTGAAAAGTATGCTGACTAAGTATTGTTCTGAGTCAGGCAGAGACTGGGATGTTGGTGTAAAATTGATGTTATTTGAAGTTAGGAATGCTTATCAAGAAAGCATGGGTTGTTCACCTAACAACATGAATTTGGTAGAGAAGTGAGAGGACCATTGAAAAATTTTTGCAGAAAATTGGGAAGAAAATCAAGTGGAAGTCCGAGGAGAGTATGTAAAGAACTTTGAGGAAAAGATTGGAAGAGATTAGAAAAATTCTCTTAGAAAATCTGGAACTACAAGAGAAAATGAAAAGGAGATATGATAAGACGACTAAGCTAAGAAATTTTAGCGTTGGTCAACAAGTGTTAGTGTTTTTACCTGTCAAGTTTCAAGGTCCTTACAAGATAATTGAGAGGTTAAGTGATAGAACCTATGTGATTGAAACACCAGAAAGACGAAGACGAAAAAGAAAGATACATGTAAACCTCTTAAAACCCTACTTCAGAAACCAAAATGGAAACTGTGTCAATAACCCAGACAACTTCAACTACAGAAGACGATGATGGATATGAATTGGGAGCTGAAAGCAAGATGAATAATTCTTCAATTTTGGAAAATTTGGAGGGTAAACTGAAACATCTGAGTGTTGAGTTAAGGTGGGTGAGTTGTGTGAAGGATTAGAAGCTTCTTTTTTACAGAAATATTTGGTAGATGTACTCTAGGCGTGACTGATCTGACTGCTTTTCCTGTTTATCAGGTCCAATAAACGGCCAGACAGATAGCCATCTCAATAGTTTTCTTTTACAGAAAATACAAATCCCAGAACGAATTTCCGGAAGAATAGAGACTATTATTATTCTAGTCTTGACTGTTTCCGGACTTGAAAGCTTGCCATGCAGTGGGCTGAATCGTTTGTATGCATTACTCGGCAGAAATGACATTAGTGGCGACGAAAGGCTTTTGTTATTCTTTTATTTGGCAGATAACTAGCGTGAAGGATTTGTAGTTGAAGTATATCTGAATTTAATTTTATTTGTTTTTATTCGCTATTCGCTGGCGCAAGCGTAAACTGTTATGATCATCAAGGCCTTCCTCGATACATCACGCGACTTGACTACTAGTAGGCGAGCAACTACCATTTATATTCACATCTTACCGCTCGGGAATATTAGTCACCTTGACGTGGCCTTTTCATCTCCGAGGCACGGGATAAGGTCTCTTTCTTATACAACTGATAATAAGACGTTTCTCTCACTGCTATGTTCTGTTAAGTACAGTACATGACAGTTCTGCTGTTATACTTCAATTTCTGGCCCGCTACAGTATTCCATAGAGTGGTTGTAGGAATACCGTAATAAAGACAGATTTTCTGAAATCTTGACGTCAAACTCGCGTAAAGTTAGACAGGTTTATCCGATCATATATTACAGAATTTATTCCTCAGTAAGGGATAAGATTTCTGCCTCACGATATCTTATTATGTCGGTCATTTCGTGTTTCTGCCGCCTGCCACCCTCTTCTCTGTTGCGTAAAATATTCTTGTCTCATCTTCTCTAACATGTATAACGTTTCTTCCACGTCAGCTGTACTGCGTTTCTCAATGCCCTGCGATGTAGATCAGTCCAAATCCTTCCCGCCTTCCCCCTCCCCAAAAAAAAATTCCCTGGAGGAATGTGCGACAAGATTAGATTGAGACGTGACTTGCCGCTTGACTTACAGGACTGCCAACGGCTATCCGTACATCTACGTAAACTATTGTTTGCTAGACTTGTCGGCTTGATTTCTTCAGAGTCTGTTTCTGACTAAACCCAAAGGAAAAAATAACGCTGAAATGCTCGGTAAATATTGTACCAAAGCGTCCACTTTCTTATTGCATGAATGAATTCCATTTTGTTATTGCTTTGACACACAGTTCTCCATTGTTCTGCCTTTATCGCACCACTGGAGAATGCCAGCCGTTTGTTTAAGGGAAGTATCGCTGGAAACTGAAGCGAGGATCAGATGATTTGGTTTGGTCAGAGAACTGAGAATGTTAGAGCTCCTAAATCCACGTTAGTCGTGGGGCCTCTGGCACTACAATGACTTTATTATTTTTAGCTAAGATGTAGAAATAATTTTTTTGTTTTGTGTTTATATTTGAGCGTTTGTAAGGTTTTTACTAAAATAAGTGAAGAGTGACAGGTTTTACAATGATATGAACTATTTTATTTCATTTGGAAGTTTTTATTTAATTAACCGATTCCCTGATATTTTTTCACTATTCTACGAAAATATTTCCGTTTTCATGTTTTACAATCCAAGGATATTTTAGTTACTCAAATTACGGCTTCAATCTTCTATAAGAACAATGTCCGTTGTCTATATTTGCTCTCTTTGAAGTCACCGTTTTCAGTTTTTAAATCCTACTCTCCACTGAGTTGGGTAATTTGCTTTACGCACAGTGGACCCCTATAGTGTGTGACATCAGCATACTTATAAAATCGTAAAAATCAGTGATGTTGTTAAACACTTGTTTGTATTGGGAGTAACTAAAAGACCTGGTTTATTCTCTCTCTCTCTCTCTTTTGACAGCTTTCTCTTCCTATTTCTTTTTTTTTAATTATGCCGATGCCACTTGTAAATAAGTGACTAACCAAGATGCGATCTGGAAAGGAATACTTGTGATCACCCATGACAACAACCCGGAATTTCAGTCAGTTTCATTCTCACAAAAGCCTTTTCCTAGCGGCATTCTTCTTCTTGTGACGATGATAATGACTATGATTGGTGTGTGTGTGTGTGTGTGTGTGTGTGTGTGTGTGTGTGTGTGTGTGTGTGTGTGTGTGCGTGGCCTTGACTGTACTGCTCTGTTACCACCAACAAAAACTATAATTTTCACGGTGAAGGATGACAGAGCGAGAAATGATTTTTGGTTGTTTAGGCGATCCAGTGGCTTAAGTATTTTTCTTAATAGAAAGCTCATCTCATATGGCTCTGCTTCCATTTTGTATAACCTACAATCGTCATAACATCACTTGAAAAATAATCGACCTGTTGCTGGTGGGAGCATAAGAGTACCGTCAAGGTCACAAACAAATTACGTCAACCATCGTCATTATCATATGTGTGTGTGTGTATATATATATATATATATATATATATATATATATATATATATATATATATATATATATACATATATATATATATATATATATATATATATATATATATATATATATATATTATATATATGTATATACTGTATATAAGTATATATGTAATTTTTTTAATTTCGCCAATAATCTATATCCCAATGTTAAGTTTACTATAAAACATGAAAACAAAGGATGCCTTCCTTTCTAGACGTCTTAATTACCAGATCCAATCAGCACTTCTCCACTTCTGTCTTCCGTAAAACAGACGAATAGGCTACTGGTCTTGGCTGCGATTTTTATAATTCACGTGTTTATCATTTTGCTTAATGGTATTTCTACATTATTGCAATGAGCTTTCGCTATCATCAGACTGGCTTTTTTCATAATGAAGTTGATTTCTTGAAAAAATATTTTCAAAGTAACTGCTATCCTAAACTTTTTATCTGAAAAGTATCTTGAGAAATTTTTAGATAACTAATTTCAGTCGAAAATTCCGTAATTTACGGTACCTAAAATTGATTTTTATGTTTCTGCTTTTAAGAGCGATGACAAGTTTTTAATTACATTAACACAGATTGCAATGAAATACTTCGTATTAAACGCTAAGGAATCCAAGAACAACTGGACCATGCCTTAATTTTAAGAACACTGTGCCTGATCTTACGCGTTCTATGATGGTTTATATATACTTGTATCTCGGGACTTATCGATCCACCAGAAGAATGCTAGAAGTGCGAATCCATTCTCGTAGTGGTGTCAGCCTTAGAAAAGGATGTACTTGAGGGAAAAGGAGCTTCCAACATGAGGGAAACATACTGAACTGTGTAAATCTCTTTCCTAGTGACCATTTTGAAATCGTAGAGCAAGCTGCTGATGAAACCTTCTCCATATTTTCGAGCCTTTAACCAACAAACATCTGTCCCATCATTGAACAGTGAGTCGTTGTCTGGCCCTCTGTTTGTTTTAAAGATGTCTCTTCGTTTTCGTTCCTTTGGTGCCATTCTGGTCAATCAGTTCACATATTTTGAAGCGTTAGGTTGGACCTAACTTTGTTTCTGTTTTTAATATCTAAATTTTCAACATTAATGATTTTTACTTAGTCATGTGTGATGATTTTAACTGCTATAACTTTTTAGTATTTTAGTCTTCATAAAGATACATGCTTGAAAAACGTAGGCTTGAAATAACTTGAAACTTGTATCATGTCCTTTTCATCCTCCTATTTATACTGTATACATACACATATATACATACATAAATATATATACATATACATACATATAATAATATATATACATATAATATATATATACATACATATATATATATATCTATATACGAGTATATATATAACATGCCTATCATACAAGCTGTTCCCATTTTGAGGGTGATTCCAGAAGTTTCCTTTTTCTTAGGGGGATGAGGGTTCTAGCCCCTTGTCTTCGCCACACTGGCTGTGAGCCCACGGACAACTAAATATCTCGTATCCAGTCTGCTGGTTTGGCCAACAAAAGCATACTAACTTCAATGTAGCACTTCAGTGCGTACTAAAATAATCACTGCAGATGACGATTCATTATAACAGGGAAACGCAGAATAAAGTCGAAACATTCTAATCTTCCTCCCCTCCTTGTTTCTATTCACCTCTCTTTCCTGGTACTAGACACGTCTGAGTCACAATAGAAAGAGGCCTGAGAGAATGGAATTAATCTGAAATTTTTCTCTATCATCATCTACTTGTTCACACACACACACAAAAAAACTTTTCCCTTGCTCTTTTGTGACAATAGAACGGCAACATTTCGTCCTGTTTATTGCTACTTTAAACTTATCGTTTTCTGCACTTACAGATGGAAAAAAGTGGGGACGAGGCGAATTTTGGGGTTTGAACTTGACTATGACCCAGAATGGGTTCTGACGGACAAACAGAGGAAACTGAGGGATGATATTATGAACTATGCAGAGTCAAAATTAGACCCCATGCTGTAAGTACAAGGTATTTATTTTTTCTACCCTAGGTTCTAGTAGTTCATGTTAATATGATCTGAAATCCTTCAGTCTGCTGTTTTGTTACTTTTTTCAATCCTGCTGACAACATTTATTCTGTATTTCATTTTGAACTAACATTTTGCCACGTGAATTCAGCATGCCAAAATTCGTACGTTTCTCGTCACATAAAATGTTAATTGGACTTTTCGATTACGAAATAAGATTATCAAACCATACAGAATCTTAATTAAAATCAAAAAAATCTGACCCACTGAAATCTAACTTGTTTATTTTTGGGCATTTTACTTGTGGGTAGATTTACTGTGACCGCACTTACACCTACCCTCGAGAGTCCTCAATGCAATGGCTGAGCTTGGCCCTTAGGCTTAATCATACCGAAGGAATATGGAGGCCTTGGCGAAAACCATGTTTGCTGTGCCAGTGGTGTGTGAAACAATAGCCCGTTATGGATGCCCTCTACTGCCAATGGTTTACAGTAAGTGTTGTAAATGTATCCTTGTTTTGTAGTTCATGTTCTGACTAATATTTCAAATTACCTGAAAAAGATTACGACATTTCAATATTGAGTTAAAATAGAATGTATGATTATTATTTCTTACTGTTACGAACGAAAGAATCGTAGAATGCCAAGGTCATTCAGTTAGGAGAAAAATTGAGCATAATGAAGTCATTGAAAAAATGAGGAAGAAGGACTTTTTGATTAGAGACACTTTCAATACAGCCATGTTGCATTCCTCATCTACTTTCATTCTGCAGCTATGCATATGGCGCGGGAGCCGTAGCAACCCTCATTTTCCGGTACCACAACAACCGGAAGGTGAAAGAACTCCTGCCAAGAATCAACAAGGACAAGCTAATTGGAACGCTGTCCTATTCGGATCCCAACAGGTTGGTCTGTGCAGCAGCGCCTTTTACTTGATTCACGTCTATGTAATCGATGATTATATTCAACCAAAAGTTGTCAATTTTTTTTGTAAGATTACAATGTGCCATAATTGGGTATTTTATTACTTTTTCAAAATATCCTCATTCACATGATTCTGGTTTATTCTCAAAATTCATAAATTTGTCGAATGGGTAGCCTACTTGACATCTCTAAGACTTTCAGTCTGATAGATTAGACCTATGATCTTTGTGTGAAGCCTTGATTGATATATTTTCCTCAGGTGGCCACTTCTGGTACCCTCTCGTCCAAAGTGAAGTGTCTCGACGACAAATAACATCCAGTTTCTGAAATACGGATCGTGGGTAACCAGCGCTGGCTTCGCTGACTGGTACACCATCCAGACAATCAGTCCCAACTTTGAGGGGGACTACTCGAACCTCTCTTGCTTCCTCGTTTACAAGGTGAGTAAGGTGGTATGAAGCGAACTTGAACTATACTAAAACTTTCTTCTTCAAAATGGTAATACAATTCAACTAGTATTTTCATTTTTTACTTACAATTTTATTTATTTATTTGTTAATTTATGTTATTCTAATAACTGACTCCTTCTGTATTTCCCATTTTCGTCTCTTACTTTCTCATGAACACCATATTCTTTTGAAGCTTCCATTTCAATTTAATTATCCCCGTGAGCTTGTTCTATATGAATAGGGTTCATCTTCTCAACAATGTAACAACAACAACAATAATAATATAATAATAATAATGTTTATTCCTGGGTTTTTATATTTGATTTCGTCATAAAGATTACGGCTATCGACGCGAGGGTCCTAACGTTTATCTTGGTTTGGTTATCACCAACATCCCTATCATCCCAGTTTATTAACTGGAGGTTCTGATATCGCTCGTATGGCAGGCACAATTATTTACCAAGTTCTGCTTTTGATAAGGAGGATCGATGGCATAAGACTCATTTTAATTAAAAAGTAAGCTCGTGGTTTATCAAAGTAAAATACTAAAAAAATTGACCTACAAGTTCAGGGATTTACTTACCAAATTAAATTCTTTTTATAGTATTTAAACTTAAAAACTAATGTCCAAAAAATGCCTTTAAATTAATTTTTGACTTCAATGAATATGTTAAATAACCCAAAATTTTAATTGAATTTCATTCACTCACTTTTTCTATATAAATTTTACTTTCTAATGTATAAGTTTTCAGAAGACGTTTAATGAGTACTTAGTATTAACCCTGTGCCTGTTTTAACCTTTGGAGATTGGCTTTTCCTACACTTTTAGGGTCTGATAAAGGTGGTGCGTTTGTTTGTTGTCGGCAGATCGTTATTTGCCCTTATCTCTACTCAACAGTAAAGGGGGACTGTGGGAAATCGGGGTTTTGTGGGGAGAACACACAAACGAAGCTGACATGTTTGCGTTATGGGCGTCCTCGGATGAGAAAACGTCAGGAGATAGCGGCTGTCAGGGAGATAGCGGCTGTCAGGGAGGGAGGAAACGGGGGGAAGGCAGGAGAATGCCCTCATGTCCCCCAAAAGCCGGGTAAGGCGAGGAGTTGCGTATGGGGGGCAGCGAGAAGTTTCAGTGCAAATGTAGAACGTGATGGCAACAAGTGAGGGAGGGAAGAGACGAAAACAGCAGGGGCGCAAACCGAGGTAGGAAACACTGCCTGGAAACGGCAGAGGGACAGAGAATGAAACGCCAACAAAAATAAATGTCGCCTCCTTTACTGGCAGCCCTAAAAGTGTAGGAAAAACCAATTTCCAAGGCATCATTATACGCAATGGTTCCAAACAAGCAACTGCAAAAAAAAAAAAATCTGATAAACTTAGAAACATGCAGAGAAAAGACTCTTACCTTAGGGACAAGCGTGGAATCGGTGTCTGGTTTTGAAATGATTTTTGCTTAGCTATTGACAGATAGCCCACAAAAATTATACTTCCTCCTGTATCTAGAGGTACTGTCCTCAGTTCTAGCCCCAAATACCCACTGGCCTTCTATTACCCTCCCTATGTTATATTTTCTTTTGCTGAATTTGGCCTGCCTCTATTTCCACAGTCGTAACGGGCTGCCAATCCTTCTTTTTTTGCTTTATGCACCAATTCATGATTACTTCGGACAAACTGAACCAACCGTTAATAGCAACGTCGCTCAGCCTCAGTTCCGACCTTAGCAGCACTGTAGGTAAACCAGTCCAAGAAGTATATGCTAAAAAAACAGCACCATCTCAATGTCCAGGCAGGAACCAGAAAACCAGGTTTTGTGGAACAGCGACTTGAAATAGTTGCACCTTTTCCATCGAGTACATTACGTTCTGTTGCAACTGAATGCTTTTTTCTGCAAGTCCAACCTGCACCCCTACCGCACTGGGGCAAAAACACTGTTATTTTTAAAAGGCCGTGACCCTAACACAGCTTAATTAACTGTTCGTAATTCCTGTAATAATGAACACTGAAATCATGGTAGCTGCTGTAACAGTTTGCACAAGTAATGGGCAAAGTTTGACGGGTTATAGGCTCAGAGTAGTGAGATGTAGATGGCAAGGATTCAACCATCGTACTGTAACGAAATACGCAGTCAGTGCATTTCTTTAAACCATAGGCCTAGGTCGAAGATAAGGCTATCTGTGGGTTGAGAGAAGTGGGGTTGTGGGGGGAAATGATGTCAACGGGAAGGGGTGAAAGGGTTTGTGTGAGGAACTTCCCAGGGAACCTGAAAGTTTCTGGTGGTAACGCACAGAGTGGCTTTAATGCCCTGAACAGTCAGAAAGTTGTAATGGGATGCAACATTACAGCAGCTTAAAGAAAAGTTTTGTGGGGGTTATAAGAGTAACCTGAACAACCTAAAAACAGCAGATGGCATTAATTAAATTTGGGTGTTTATAGAAACCGTAAAATAAGGGTTGTTATGGTAACCTAACCTAGTTGGTTGTGTTACCTGGGTGGGGCGGCTTCGCCCTTCTGAACCCCTTTGTAGGAACATAAACTGTTGAGTCACTACATAAATAAAAACCAACCTAATCTAACTTAACCTAGTAGGGTTGTTACGGTAACCCAACCCACCTAACCTAACCTAGTTGGCCGTGTTACCTGGCTGCTGGGCTTTACCCCTGGACTCCCCACTTTGCAAGAACATAAACTTTTGGTTATTACAATAACTAAACCAATCTAACCTAGTAGGCCACGTCACCTGGCCAAGCCCCCCCGGACCCCACCTTTAAAGGCAACCTAAACTAATTAAACGGACACAGTTGAAGCAGATTACCAGATTGTTGCAGCTGACGAATGGGTTATAAACCGTTCCAGTGTAAACAAACTGTCCCAGGGGCTGGAAAGGGAAAGGTGTAACTTGTGAAGATCGCGTATGGAAACCCGCACAGTCCCTCCAACACCGAGAGAAATCGCTCTTTCCTCAAACTTCGATAGGTGCAGCTCCAATTTTAGTTCCTATTTTCAACTGTAATGCCATGTTGTAACGTTTATAAGGTAAATGTCACCTGTAGGGAATACGTTAACGTACCACGAGCATTAATAATTGTGGGTTAGGAACTCAAAATGAAGGTAAGCAGAAAGGAAAGCGGGTTATAAAAAAACACAAAACAGAAAGGAATGTTAGCCAACTTTGAGTGTGAAACCCCAATGTTTCCCCGATTGTAACAATCTGTTCGGGCTGCAGTACAGAGAATTAGGAGGTTTTTCCTCAACACAGTTAACGGCATAACGTGACTGGTTGGATAAGTATTTTTAGGCCCCAGACCCCATTTCTTAGTAAAGAGTCGAGCTGTGAACCAACAGCTCCCCTATAAGAGGTTGTAGCGCCGGCAACATTCAGAACAGCAGTAGTATGAAAGGGTTTGTCTTTTGTAACGGCTCCATCGGTTGTCTTGTTCCTCCTGTGTTTGTGTAAGGGTTTTTTGTCTCTGTAATGATGTATACAGTAAAATTTGATCATCTTCACACCCTGTGGTCTACTCCCACCCATAACCCCACTTTCCCTCACGGCCCCCAAATTGTAGGATAATAACAGGCGGGGGAACCAAATCACCCTGTCCTCAAGGTATACCCCACCCATAACCCCGCTTCCCCTTCGGGTCCCCTAGCTTGCTGGATGAAGCTCTGTGGTTAATTACAGTTAATTCGTCGTGACAGAAATTGAGGGTAAATCCATAATTAGCAACCAAAAACTGTAGAAAAAATTAAGTCAGAAGGTAATCAAGTGGAGCTACTACTTAGTTCTACCAAATTCTCCTTAATCTTGTCTTAAAACTTGAAAAAAACTGTAAAGGTCAGAAATCGACCAAAAATGATTATTTTTCAAGAAATAAACACAAACAAAATAATCTCCCTTAACAAAAGTTTTCTTTGAAATGACTACCCATTATAATAGAAAACGAAAAGCCTGCATATTTTTAGGCATGATATTCAATATATTTTTTCATTTTACTTATATTAATTTGTATAAAAATTATTGAAACAAACACACTACATTTATATATATATATATATATATATCATGTAATATGTATATAATCTAAAAAAATATATATATATATAACAGGAGATACAAGTGATTTAGTGATGTTTAAAAGCACGCAATAATAACGGTTAGAAGATCCGTATAAGCATTATCGCATCTTATTCGTGCACTGTCTGAGCACAATGCCGAGTCAATATACAACATGCAAAAGCACTTGGTATGGTTCTTCTGACAGCTGTTTTCCTGTGTTACTCTTACATGTATATTCAATATATATATGCAGTATATATTTATATAATATACATTTTCATGATGTTGCCTTGTAATATGTATATCATCCCATAGTTTTAATATATTTACTCTTCTTCTTATCATGTGTTATGTGTAGTGATAATAATTGTTGACGTATCATATCTAGTGTAATGTCAGATCTCAAAAGAATTAGTGATTTGAGTAGCTTAGCAGCTTAATTTAAAATTGGTAATACGTTTTAATAGTAATGTAGTACAGTGTGATTGCACATTTTGTCCCCTAGCAACAAGTGTTCTGTACTTGTGATTTCGTATGTTGTGTTTAGGTTTGGTTGTTGTCACGAGGAATAACGAGTAAATGAGTGCTTTATTTTGATTCACGTGTTGACAGGTCGGGAATAGCAATCGAGTCGTGTTAAGATTTCTGTAAAAGCTTTGTCCCATACTAGAGGAAGACGAATGATTTCACAATGTTTCATGTACTGTTCTGAAAACCAACTTTGGTTCTTCATCTTGTTTTGAAAGCATGCAGTTTGTGGCTGACAGGTGCAGTCTGTTTTGATCTTGAGATTTTTTAAGAGCTTTGTCCCATAAGATTTTTGTTCCAGTCACATATGCCTTTTGAGAGTAAACGCATGTATCTCGATCCAATTGATTACATCATGTTTTGTAAGATTGCGCTGCTCTGATCACATACAATTCTGATGTAGTCTGATTGTTTCATTTCCCACTGGAATCCTAAAGTTTGCTCATTCTGGTTTCAGAGAAAATTAGTGTTGGTTCCCTCTCTCTCTCTCTCTCTCTTCCTTCAAAAGAGAGAAGTTATTAACATGGTCACTGGTATCAATCTTAAGTTTTGAGATC
>NC_089746.1:8762194-8844694 GCF_040412425.1 Macrobrachium rosenbergii | reverse complement strand
TATATTATTTTCATTCTAGTTTTTCTTTATTTGTGTTCCCCCTCTGAACTTTATCTTTTTCCCTTCTTTAGTTTTCAGCTGCCAACCACAAGGTCGGCATTTTCCCCTCTTAGTTTCTTAACTTTACAGAGCTGGGTTTTGTAAACATTGTCGTTACTAACGCTTTTATAATAACATTTTTCATCCAACAGTAAAAAGACTGCAAGTCCAAAGAATTTACCAAGATTTTCTTTGCAAATTAATATAACTGACAGAATTCCTTTCAGCATTCTGTAAGTTCGGGTAAACTAAAGATACACATTTCGGTTTGGATTTCGTATAAATGGGGTGCTAAGTAGTTCTGGATGCAGACGCGAAGAACAAGGGCCTCAGTGTGCTTTAGCTCAACCAAGTAGCTATAAGGGGCTACCAAAGAAATGACAGACTTAGTCGGTACATGACAGCCTCAAATATCTTTGGGGCTGAGCACGGAACTAATAGTTTCATACTGAAATTACTTGTTGGAAACCAGGAAAACCAGAGGGATAAGGCCTTTTGTAGCCAAACCCTTCAAGAACAAAAAGCCCCAAAATAAAAAAATGATTGGTAATTATTTCTTTTTTAAGGACGAAATCCGCGCTAACACAGACGACTGGAAAGCTCTGGGCATGCATGGAAACATGTCTGGTCCCCTGGTCGTTGAGGGGAGTTCAATCTAGACAGGATGGTCGGCCCTCCCGGAGATGGGCGGTTGGTGAGTCAAGTTATTCTTTCACAAAATGATGCAGTGGTAATGAATCTACAGTATATTTAACATTTTTGTCTTTGTTATTGTTCTTTTACATTATATTGCCTACTGATGAATATTTTCCTCGAAGATTAATATGTAATTAGGGGCCTTATAGTTTCCTTCTTGATCGATTGTGATTCTTTTTAGCTTCGAGATCTCCATCCTTCCTCTTAGTTCCTTCGGTTATGTCTGTGCTTCACTATCTAGATCTGATGCATTGCCTTATATATATATATATATATATATATATATATATATATATATATATATATATATATATATAAAACAATTAATTTTATCATTAGATTTTCAATTCTGTAAATCATTAACACTTTTCAATGCTCCTCAGAGTAACGACGAATGCGTCGATCCATACTTTCTGCTGTGTTCTTCTAGTGTCTGGAATGGCATAGCCCTCGCGGCCATAGACATCGCAAAGAAACACGTCACGAGGAAAGCCCACGCCGATGTTGGAATGAGGGTGTGTGATTATCCTACAATCCAGGTAAGAGAGTCAGCAATAATGTGGGTTTGTGTGAGTGAGAGAGAGTAGATGTCATTATTAGATTCTTCAAAAGTCTGATTTGAAACTTGAGTGGCTGATTATCATCTTGGAATGAGTAATTGCCCGTTTTCATAAAAGAACTACAGTACCTGCCAGAGATCCTCTTAAATGCGAATGGTCTTTGATTTTATCATGCTCATTTTGGATCTGTTAAAGCTAGGAGATGAGATGCTAAGAAATTACAGAAGATTTAACAGGGCGGCGACGTCTGGAATTCCTGTGATAAATCTTACAGATGAAATACAGGTTTTGACCATAACTGCCTAGTCTGAAACTGATGTGATCGAAACCTCCATTGTTACCAGCCGCCTCTGTTAGACCGAATCCAGAGGTCCACACCAGACCTCTTATTCCTTTCAAACCTCACCATAGTTACGGTTCATTGTGAGCAAGGGCTCATGCTGGCATAAGGCCACCTCAATCGAAACCAACAGACCTGCTTCTTTCAAGCTCCAATTTTGTGTATTGTGAGACCCACTTCAAGTTGAGTTTGGTTTTGAGGTAGTTATTATTATTATTATTATTATTATTATTATTAGTATGTTTAAAGGGGAAATCTGACTTCACTATCAATCAGTATTTATATAAAAAAAAAAACACTGAATTATCTGAAGTTTCATCATCACCCAGATAATAGGGTACAGCATGTTCTCAAACACTAAAGGGTTTGCGAGACTAATTACGGAAGACACAACACACTTAGGGTATGTAAAAGTTTTTGCATATTTCAAGACGTTATATAAGCACACTTATTATCTTATCAGATAGAAAATGGATCCCTCATAGTAATTCAGATAAGACAGCTGATTCTGTTTAGTCATTATTATGATTAATAACAACAACAGTAATGGTAGTATAGTTATAACAAAAGCAGAAATATTAACAGTAATATTAGGAACCATCATCAGATCATTAATGGTTGTATGTTAATCAGTGTAAATGCATTAATTTAATTATTATTATAATTAGCAGTAGTTCTTCGTTGGGCTAGCGGGTTCCGTTCTCAGCTACCACTCTGTTGGTCGCGAGTTCGAATCTCCGACCGGCCAATGAAGAATAAGAGGAATTTATTTCTGGTGATAGAAATTCATTTCTCGCTATAATGTGGTTCGGATTTCACAATAAGCTGTAGGTCCCGTTACTAGGTAACCAATTGGTTCTTAGCAACGTAAAATAAATTAATCCTTCGGGCCAGCCCTAGGAGAGCTGTTAATCAGCTCAGTGGTCTGGTTAAACTAAGATATACTTTTTTTTTTTAGTAGTAGTAGTAGTAGCAGTAGTAGTAATAGGAGTAAAAACAGGGACAATATCAAATCTTACTGTGCTCTGATTAACAGGATTACTTCGGAGACAGCCTAAGTATGACGAATTCCTCGAGGGGTTTCGTGTTCCTCACAGCTTCCGCCATGGACAATGCAACCAACAACAACGACTGGTCAGGTCACGCTGACCTTACTTGGGCACCAAGGTAAAGAAGTTCCTTAAGCGATACTGATGTCCCCGCATCCTTTGTGAGTCTTAGTTAGTTCCAAGTTTCAGTTGATTTTTTATTTATTTTTAATTTTATTTCGGATACATGCATAAACCTAAAGTTTAATTAGTGTTAATACGGTCCATAACAGGAGCTTGTTACTGCACTGGCTATGGCAGAACAAGTATGTTGCTGCCAAAAACGTCTGCAAGGTATCGGACACTATGTTGCACGCCTGCGGTGGAACCGGTTACAAGGCGAGTTTCTTTTTTTATTTTTTGCATTTTTCTAATCTTGAGCAAAACGTTTCAAATGCTGAGGGGTATCTGTGCTGTTAGTGAGGAGTACTTGCACACCACGAGAAGAGTGATGGTTGATGGAGATGTAAATTTTTTTCGTAATCTTTTGCATTTTGTTTATGGAATATTTGTCATTTTGTGTGGGCGCGCCTGCATCGGGGTATTTACAAATCTATTAAATTATGTTTTATGCGTCGGTGACCTAGTTTTGTGAGCCAGATTATATTAATTAAAATCAATGTTATTTTCTGTAGTTATCAAGGGAATCTTGTTAAGGTTTGTTTTCACTTTAAGGTCAGTTAATTATTCCTCAAATAGTACATCTCTGTTGCTGGTGACCAATTTTGCGATGCCTCTTTAAAGTAATAATCAGTCAGTATATTCTTCGCTGATCACCGTTGGAGTCCAATACCCAGTATTTTGTGGTTACTAACTGCTGGCTACACACGCAACACAACTCGATTGTCGTGGCCTGTTTATTTCAGAAGCCCTGCGCCTCAAAGTACATCTCACCTCGCCTTTAGGACACGACAGTACGAAGACGTTAAAATTTGAATAAACAAATGAATCATGTAATCCGTGAACATCAATAACTTTCGCATTTTTTTGCTGCTGTGTCATGGCCTAACCTTCACCCATTGCTCACAATAAACTTGGTTGAGAAGAATGAAGTCCTTTAACAGCATCTCTTTTCCAGCTCGAGCTTGAATCGAACGCGTCCTGCGAGATGGAAAGGCCGGTTGGGTGATGGGTCCTTCAAACGAAGTCCTGCGACAGTTTGTGGGAAAGACATGTCTCATGGGAATGGATGTGCTTGACTACTGGTTAGTGGTATTAATTTTTTTATTACTCTTTGGTTGTGGGGTGGCTTGGGGTTGGGAGGACTTTCGTTCCATCTTGTTCTACATTCTTTGTGTCTTTCATTCTATTCATATCAGACACTTGCGAGCGCTTCTTATGTTTATATGATACTGGTCCACTTTGGTATTGGATGAATTTGCATATAAGTAATATTATACCTTTATTTCTTTTGCTGAACTTAAATATATGTAACAAAGGGGTCTAAAATTTTATATATAACTCTCGTCAGCATCACGTTTTATCTTTGGTCCTCTTTCAGCTATCATTCAGTATTTTGAGGGTAACTTATTTGATAGTCGGGGGTCCGTTTTCCAGCATGTTCGTCGCATCTTGCTTTCATTAATGTATTATCCGTGCTAGTTATGATGTTTCCGGGGAGTAACAGAAGCAGTATTTGAGCTGTTAACCTGAGTCAGTTTTATTATTTCACCTGGGATTTTCTTTACCAGGGAACAGGTTCCCAACAAACGTGCCATCCATCACGAGATGAAGAAGATGACTTTGCTGGAGAAGAAAGAGTTGGCCGCGAATCTCATGAAGGACATAGATGTGGAAGAGAAAGGAGGGAACGCAAATCATCCCTTCCAGGACACTGACTTTGAAAACCCCTTCAACACATGTCCCCCAGCTGTGAATAATAAGGTAGGATCCTCTGGAAGGAGTTCACTTTTTAAGGAAGAGATAACAATTCTTCGAGGTCCGGTCGGTTAAGCTGTAGCCTCACTCTTCCTACCTGCTTGGGTTATAATCCCCGCGCAGAACGCAGATAAGGACTACAAGTATTTGTTTATTTCCCTTCAGGGTCCAGGTGGCTGATAAAAATACGCTTCTGGTAAATGTGCCCTGTAGATTCAGTATCCATAGCTGGAAGTTTGAAAGTTATGCACACCACACACATATATGACATTACATTATCTGTTTCTCTTACTAGTTTTATCTTTTCTTATCTCCTTTTTTCTCAGGCAGTTGACCTTTCAGACCTCCTCCTCCTCTCAATGAAAGTCACTTTCCTTGTTTTGTAGCATTTACCTATTTATTAATTGGACTAAGTAATTATATGTTTATTGTTTGAGTATCGATGTTACCCATATCTTTATTTTCAGGTTATCAAAACCCCAGATGGCACCAGCCATGATGCAGCACTGAAACCTGATTCTTGGATTCCATTGGTACTGAGGTCTAAGACTGACGTCAGTGACAAGATGGCGTCCTTCGTCTTTGACCTGCCGAAACCAACAGACCACACAGGATGCTTGGCAGGACAGTTTGTTGTGGTATGTGTTTACATAGAAAATTTTGGCAACGGTTTAGTTATTGCCACAGGAGTAACTGGGTGAAATACATGACTTTGCAGACGCTTTCATTATTGCATGCAATAAGGTAATGACGTTGACGACAATTTTCGTTGCAATGCCAGTCTACAGAAATCAGCCGGTATCCCTCGTGGCCTATGATTTCAAACATTACATATACTCAACATAATTTCATTGTGCTCAAATTCTCCTGAAAGATATTTTCCACGACCTGTAAGCTCAAATACCTGAAAGAAAATCATATTCAAAAACAAAAAATGTCTGTAATTTCAAGCAAAGGAAGCAGATATAAAAATCTATTAAATTACATAGTGCACCAGAAAAATATATCTATTTTGTCGTATTAGCTGAGAGCTGTTATTATCTAATAACAGTGTCTTCCCACTAGTGTGGTCCCGAGCTCAAGTGTCGCTCATGGCCCGAGAGATTTTCTCTGCACACGAATTTACCGTCTCTGTGAGCTAGGGGACCGATCATATGCATGTATATGTTCAATCTTGAAAGCACTTATCACTTGTGTTTGCTTATCATTTGCCACCTTTACAATTTATAAAGACGTGTAGTATTTACGATTTCAGTGATTTGTTTGGCTGATTTAATGCCACGAATAACTGGACCGTGGCAATCAAATTTATGATTGTCTTAAGTGGATACAGAGCACCAGTGGGTGAAATGAAGAAAATTTAGTCATTCTAGGTGACTGAATTTACAGTACCTTTAGTCACTCCTTGTTTATTTCGTCTGACGTTGTATCGTTGTTCTCATTCTAATTAATATTGTAGCTGTTGTGATGTTAATTTGAACTCTTTTATTACTATTATTATTTGCCCTAAAACATCATAGATTAACCGTGAGCTATCTGTTGCCAAAACTACCAGAGTCAAGGAAACCGTCTTGAATTATGAATAATCGTCGTTTTTTCATTGTTGCCAGTATCATTGTAACTTTTAATTGAACCTTATTTTGATCGCCATTCCTGTTTTCGTCAGGTCAAAGTGAACGTCAAAGGGAAGGACCAAATTCGTTACTTTCTCTCCAGTCTCGCGTCCCGACGATTTCGGCAAAAATCGAGCTCGTTCTCAGATTCGAAACTCAGGGCTTGCTGTCACAGCACTTCAAAGCACTCGAGCCAGGTAAGTATTTACTGGATTTTATTCTTCAGGAGTGATAATAACGATCACATAATGGATGGTAATGACATTTGAATGTCAAAACACTAGGATAAATCCAAACCACGGCTGTGGTTTGTGAAAGGATCATGTTTCTTACGTACGATAAATTCATTTTGTGCTGTAACCCTATGCTAAACATTTATTGTCTTCTCTTTTCTTTTGTTCATTTTCCTCTCTTTTTCTGTTACGCGCAGGTGACAAGGTCGAATTCCGAGGACCCTGCGGAGGCTTCGAATACGAGCCCAACAAGCTCGTCCACCTCGTTCTGCTTGCTTCTGGTGGAGGAGTAACTCCAGGAATGCAGCTCATAAGACACATCATGAACAACCCGGAGCGATGAAACCCGAATTACGCTTCTCTACTTTTCTGAGAGCTACGAGGAAATTCTCTACCGCGAAGAGCTTGACGCTTACGCAGGTAAACAATATATATATATGTGTGTGTGTGTGTGTGTGTGTGCGCGCGCGCGCGTGTTTATGGGTATGGGGAAGATAGGAATGCCTAGAAAGTTTTGGACGATATAGTACAGTGTCTCATCCAAGACACTGCATAGGTGCATGTGCCGCTCTCCAAAGGGTGCCGACCCTTTGCTAGAACGAAAGGGCCCTAAGATCCAGGTAGAGATAAAGGTGAATGACGCTGTGTTTTAAAGGAGTTTTACATGCTGTTAATGTTCCTTCTGTGTGGGCATTTGAAGTGTTCAGTATATTGCGTAGGTTTTCTGCACAGGATGTCAGTCCACGATTGACCAGTTAAAGTAAGAACAGAACAAGGACGGTTGTTTTGTTCTTTCTTTGTGGTCCCTATAGATGAAAGATTAATTTTACTGTCACTGATCTCGACTTTTCTTTCTTTTCAGCCAAAGACAAGAGGCTCAAGCTGGTCTACAGTTTGGCCGAAACTCCTGAGAACTGGGAAGGAGAAGAGGGCTTTATTGACACCGCCATGATTTGAAAAGCACGTCATTAAGCCTAATGAGGAAAGTTATTATAAGGTTAGATATACATTCACGAATTTTGCTTTTTATTCTGAAAGAAAGCATTATGCTAAGACGAATGTCAAATCTCTCATAATTATGAAGGAATTATATCCATGGCCGTGTGAATGTAATACGTAGGAATCATAAGAAATACAAAACCGACAATGACGGAAAACTGAAAAATCAAAAAGTCGAAAATAGTTGAAGACCAGTAACTAGAAATTGGTGGAAGGTTAAGGCACCAGTGATCGGAAATTGAAGATTATTATGACAAAGGAAACCGAAATAGAAAACGTGTGCGAGGTAAAGGAACTTTGAAGCGGGATGGATTGAAAACAAACAAAACGAACACTGGATTTGATTAAAGATAGAAAACATGAAACATATTGATTCAAAACAGAAAAGCTAGAAACCGGAATTGGTTGACGAAAAAGAAATAAAAAAAAATTCTAAAAACTAAATTCACTGAAGACAAATACCAGAAACAGCATTTGATGATGAAAAAGTAACACAAAACCATAAACTGGAGTTGGTTATTGCAAAGTTTCTTTAACTATTTTTATGTCAAAATAATCGAATTTATTCATCAATCTGTAATGAATATTAGTTTTTCCTTGTTATAGTGTTGATTCTGCAATGTTGTCGATTTATTCATCATGATTATCATTGCTTCATTATCTTTATTTCTATGTTGAAAAATTTATTCATTGTATATTTATTCACTTAATTACTGTAAATTCAATAAGCTCGTCATCTGTGCTTCTTTATAGGAGTGTTTTCCTGCTAAATAAGTATGCATTTTACTGATTTAAAATGCTCTCTTTATTCTGGTATACTTAGACCTTCTTTATTCACGCTTGCCTAACTAATATAAAAGCGTAGAAGTAATAAGCAATTTACTTATTTTAATGTATCTGCTATTTCCAGTCCATTAAGATCTTCATCATTAATGTATTATTTTTCTATCATATGAATATAAAATGTAAAAAAGTACTCATAGTAGCATGAGCCTTGAAATGGGGAAACAAATCCACAGTTATGTGAGGGTACACATTTTTACAAATAAATCTCTACAGAGAGCTTCCGAGAATCTGTTCGATACCCCTTTTCAATTCCCGAAAGCTCTCTGCAGAGATTTATTTTCAAATATATGTACCCTTACATAACTGTGGATTTGTTTCTCCAATAGAAAATGCACTGATCTAATTCATAGACTTCATACTAACTACTACGGTCTTCATTATTAGTATTTCTTACTTGCCTGTTTTTCTGTTTATGAATGGGGAAGTTACTCACTGATTTAATTATATGTAACATTCACTTTGACCTTCAATACTTATGTTCATTTGACTAACTCAGAAATACTTCATTGACAGATTGTAATGTGCGGAGGACCCACCATGAGTATTGCCTGCCTGTATTCACTCAAATCCTTAGGATACCCTTCAGAATCTGTCTACATCTACGGACAGTTTGGGACGGAGCAGGTTAGGACCGTCTACGGGAGGAACGTGAGCCTGTCTGGCCACACATGTAACAACGTCGTTTAAAGGCGGTTTTGCTTCGATTGAATTATCGACCTTTATTTTTTTAGAGAAAAATGACCAGCATAGATTATGTGTATGTAAAGAGAGAGAGAGAGAGAGAGAGAGAGAGAGAGAGAGAGAGAGAGAGAGAGAGAGAGAGAGAGAGAGTACAGATGTTTCTTTGTTAGGTTACTGATTTTTTTACATATTAAAAACTGGCCGGCATAAATCATATGAGAGAGAAAATGAAATATTAGATGTTTCATTATTTGAAAGATTTAGTCTGAGAGAGAGAGAGAGAGAGAGAGAGAGAGAGAGAGAGAGAGAGAGAGAGAGAGAGAGAGAGAGAGAGAGAGAGAGAGAGAGATATTTATTTGTTAGGGTTATCGATTTTCTAGATATCAAAAACTGGCCGGCATAAATCATATGAGAGAGAAAATGCAATATTAGATGTTTCATTATTTGAAGATTTAGTCAGTCAGAGAGAGAGAGAGAGAGAGAGAGAGAGAGAGAGAGAGAGAGAGAGAGAGAGAGAGAGAGACTGTCCAGTGTTCCTTATGAATAGTCGATTTTTTCTATCCAGAAATGGCAGGTACACATCGTATGAGCCCAAGAGAGAACGAGCGAGAGAAGTAATAAATCTGCATTATTTACTTACAGCGTTTAATCAAAATAATAACCAAAATATGCATGTCTAAGAGAAAATCATCTTTCCAACAAATAACGATGTTACAAATGGCAGAAATATAAAAGTATTTTTTATTTTATGCAACTCTGGCGTGGGACTCATGATATAAAAACTGGAAAAGGTTTTTTCCTCATGAGTTTATATTCCCTAGGTATTTTACTGGATACCAACGGACTCACACTTATTTTCCTATGGACATATCTTCTCAATTAAGTATAGAAAAATATTTTCTCTACTCACTATCTTAACTGAAGTTAGTTGCAGATATTGCTCTAACTTAGCTTCGTGTTATCAATAAAAGTGCACTATAGCATTTATCTCATAAACTGTAAATGTATTTGAAACACGAGGATTTATTGTCATAAGTCATTTTTGCAATAAATTTTATATGTGTTGATTCGTATCTACTCAAACCTCATAGTGGGAAGCTTTTTAATCTATGTTGTTCCTCTTGATTACAAGTGGAACTGCTAAATCCAAAGTCTCATTTTACGTTTTGAAATTCTATGGTCTTCCTTCTAGTAAAAAAATATATTAAAATATGGGGCTGTAAGTGAACCATCTAATTTACACTTTTTCTCTCTCTCTATCTATCTATCTGTCTCCTTTTGACAGCCAGAGTTATATATATATATATATATATATATATATATATATATATATATATATATATATATATATATATATACACACATATATATATAATATATATATATATATATATATATATATATATATATATATATATATGTATATATATATGTGTGTGTTTGTGTGTGTGTATAACTGAATCACGAAAATATGGAATGTGATGAATATTTAAATAAAGATAAAATACACGAAGGAAAGGAAAACACTGGAGTGCCGCGAGGCCTTTAGACTGTCTGTCGTCCTTTACCTAGCAGACTGAAGAAATACGAAAGCAAGTTTACAAAAAATGCTCATATAAATGACAGATGGGGATTACAAAGGAAAAAATATGTACCTGGAATCCAGCACAATTTGAAGAATTACTAGAACTGCCAAACAGGGTTAAATATTTAAGAGGTTTTGCAAAGGATTAGGATCAACTGTTAAAAAGCAGGGACAGGACAATTAAAAGATTATACAAGGGGGTGACTGACCAAAAAATACTAGTACAACAAAATAATTATCTTTTTTTGTAAAAAATAAAAATTTTTGCAAGATGAACATTTTTACAAATAAAAAATTGTATTAAACATACGAATGCACAGAAAATATATATAAGGTAACTAATTTTTAATTAAGTCAGTGATTTTATGTTTTAGGTCATTCTTGAACATTTTTCTAATACAGGGTCCAAATAATACATGCCAGGGCTAAGGATAAAACTACAGCTGGAAGTAAGCTGGATAATAGCGGACTCAAAAGATTTCTTGAAGAAAAATCTTTCTGATCTGGCAATCACTGAAATTTCAGTCCAATTTATCCTGTGAGAGTTTTCACTTGAATAAATATAGCTTTGGATGTTTGTCCAGTTTTGAGTGAATACTTATGTTGCTTAATATGTATATCTAAATCTTTGCTAGATTGGCCAATATAAAAAGAGGGTAGTCCAAACATGGAATTTTATAATTATGTTGTTTTCTTTAGGGCTGTTTTTTATTAACATTCCTTTTAGTGTGTTATTATAGGAAAAAACGAGGTTGACATTAAAAGATTTTAACAGTGATTTTATGTTTTCAAAACCACTAAAATAAGGCAAGCTAAGAATGTTCTTAGGGTTTTTTCTTTCTCCATTTTATTTTCACTATAAAACTTTTTGAAGGCTTTATTATAACAAATATCTAGTATATGTGAAGGATAACATAAATCTGTCCCTATTTTTCTTATGTATTCAATTTCTTTATCCAAATACTGGGACTGACAATGCCCAAAGCTCGTAAAAAAATAGACGAAAAAAATTGATATTTTGATGTTAAGGTGATGGCCTGAATAAAAATGGACATAAGTTAAGTTGTTGGTTGGTTTCCTATAAATACTGAATTTGCATTGAAATGGTTCTCTATTTATTAAAACATCTAAGAAAGGGAGGCAATTGTCTTTTTCTGATTCTAAAGTAAACTTAATGGATGGTACCTGGTTGTTCAAATTAGAGCGTAAATCATTTACATCAATACCAGCAGGCAAAACAGCTAAAATATCGTCAACATATCTAGACCACTTTAAAGAAGTATAAATGATATTAGGTAAATATCGTTTTTCAAAGAATTCCATGTACAAGTTTGAGAGGAGTGGGGATAAAGGGTTGCCCATTGCCATACCAAATATTTTTTGGTAAAATTCACCATTGAACATAAACTTACAATCACAAGTGCACAACCTAATGAGCGAAATAATATGACTTACAGGTAGAGGTAATTCATGATGGATTAGTTCATTACTAAGATACTCTAAAACAGAATCTATAGGACTTTAGTAAAAGAGAACAAACATCAAAACTAACGAATCTATCAGTGGGGCAAAAGTGATTTTTGTTTAATTTATTAACTAAATCTAGACAATTATATACGTGAGAATAGGAAATAGTTCAAAATAACGAGGACAAGAGCTTGGTAATATATTTCGAAAGTTTATATGATATTTGTTAAAATAAAGCCCACAAAAAGTTTTATAGTGAAAGTAACTTGGAGAAAGAAACCCCTAAGAGCTTTCTTAGCTTACCTTATTTTAGTGGTTTTGAAAGCATAAAATCATTGTTAAAATATTTTAATGCCAACCTCGTTTTTTCCCTATAATAACACACTAAAAAGGAATGTTAATAAAAAATAGGCCTAAAGAAAACAACATAATATATAAAATTCCATGTATGGACTACCCTCTTTTTATATTGGCCAATCTAGCAAAGATTTAGATGTACGTATTAAGCAACATAAGTATTCAGTCAAAACTGGACAAACATCCAATGCTATATTCATTCATTTACGTGAAAACTCTCACAGAATAAATTGACTGAAAGTTCTGATTGCCAGATCGAAAGATTTCTCTTCAAGAAATCTTTTGGAGTCCGCTATTATCCAGCTTACTTCCAGCTGTAATTTTATCCTTAGCCCTGGCATGTATTATTTGGACCCCTGTATTAGAAAAATGTTCAAGAATGACCTAAAACATAAAATCACTGAATTAATTAAAAATTAGTTACCTTATGTATATTTTCTATGTATTCGTATGTTAAATACAATTTTTTATTTGTAAAAATGTTCATCTTGCAAAAATTGTTATTGTTTACAAAAAAGAGAATCATTTTGTTGTACTAATATTTTTTGGTGGTCAGTCACCCCCTTGTATAATCTTTTAATTGTCCTGTCCCTGCTTCTGAACAGTTGTTCCTAATCCTTCGCAAAACCTCTTAAATATTTAACAATGTTTTGGCAGTTATACCAATTCTTCAATTGTGTTGGATTCCAGGTACATATTTTTTCCTTTGTAATCCCCACCTGTCATTTATATGAGTTTTCTTTGTAAACTTACTTTTATGTTTCCTCAGTCTGCTAAGTAAAGGACGACAGACAGTCTAAAGGTCTCGCAGCACTGCAGTGTTCCCCTTTCCTTATGGATTTTATCTTTTTTATATATATATATATATATATATATATATATATATATATATATATATATATATATATATATATATATATATATATATATATACATATATATTATGACCTAAAACAAGGTCAGATAGGGTCATAATCTCTATCTACATCTGTTTTAAGAACAGTGTCATATCATCTTATATCTCTAAGATTCTTTCGGTAGCAATGGCCAGCATTGGGTCAGCATAGTCTTTATCTCTCGTCAACTCCTCTCTCTCACTCTATCTATCAAGCAAAAGGCTTACTGGATTAAAACGCTGAGATACAAAACTAGATTTTATTTGTAAAATTACGAAAGCATTTCAGCAAAAGCTACGGTCATAAAATGGGGTCTCTCACAACCCACAAAAATGGAAGTCATAACTAGAGGAAACTCAGACTTACAATCAATCGAATTAATGATTCTACGGTAAACCAACCAGTACTAGTGACTAACACCCTGGTCACCAAACAAAATAAAAAGGTAATGATTACTCTAGACCCAAATAAATGTCATATAGTATATTTAAAAAAACACCATTTGGAATATATACGTCCTCACAGGACTCAACCAGAATTCCTGTTAAGAGAAACATAACTTATATTAAAAATGCATAATAAAGAACAGAGGGGTTTCACTGCAATGTAATATTGGTATTCCACATGATGTCTGAAAAGATATAACTGTTAATGAGTTATCTTGCTCACATTCTATGGCCATTCGAAACCGTTCCACACAGTGGCTGTTCTTATTCACACACAGCTCAAAAAGAGCGATCACACCAGCCGCAAATCGAAGTGAATACCCATTCTATGGTTCATCTATAATATACACATTAGAGAGCGCACGTGTGCACACATTCACTTAATAACCCTCCCTTGAAGCGTGACGTCACCGTCGGGTTCAATGTTCGAGACCCGGCATTCTGAACTCACAGATATCGCAAAGCTTCCATTCATCTGTCACGTTATCTCCAGGCATCCTGATCGTGACCGGAAGGTATGACTGCTTCGGATACCCGCTGTCTCTAACCGCGGAAAATACCAACGTCAACACAAAGGCCACCTGCACCGGCCACACGTTTTCAAAGGCCAGCAATTAGTCAGCTTAAACCTTAATATATATATATATATATATATATATATATATATATATATATATATATATATATATATATATATATATATATATATATATAATTTATATACTTCCCACCAATGGGATTGACACCTTGATGTGGTGGTGGGGCCAAAGGTTGCAAGGATGAACTGGGCTATGGTAGTTGGGTAGCACCCTACCCTGGCAGGTCTAACCATGCTACATTGGTCAGTTCTGAGCATCCAGACTAAGCTCGGTCCACTTTCAAGCCTTTCCATTTTCAATCCTATCTTCTTCCCCTATCAAGAATGACCATTAGTTGATAACATTGGACCTAAATTGGATTACGGCTCTGACTGCTCCTCTGATTTGATGGAGGGTAAAGAGGACTGACATGCCTCTCCACCCGTAGAATACGAGTACCTGACGTGCCCGAGCGAGGGGAAAGTCTTATGTCAAACAAGGCTCCCAGAGCTGGGTCTGATCTCGACGGACTGATGACGCCTCAAGTTCTGGGAGCCATGTGTATAACCAGGTTGTAGCCTCTAGGGGTGGCCACTTACAGTCGCATAACACATCCCTCCCTTGTTGGGCTCCGTCTTATTAGGGAATATGGTGGGCGGAGGACTACCTGGCAGAAATAACATAGATACTCGTGTCTATGGATAATACATTAACTCCTGTTGACGACCGTAGATCGGACTTGGAACTGGCTCAGAAAGCTTAAATAAAGAAGTGAATAATTCCAGACCCATACCCATATCTAACATAATAACTATGGAACCATACTCTGTGCCACAAAAGGAAACTGTACCAGTAACAAATGAAAAAACTGAAAATATAAACAGAATTCGAAATAGACGACCTAAATATAGACCAGACCCTACACTGATACACTTCGATTCATTATTTGGAAATGACAGTTGGCCAAGATACTTGGTTTTTAAAACAGAAACCGAACTGACCGCTGCTAAATTTGAAAATATTTTATTAACTCAGTACCCGACCAAAGAAATGACATTTAGATCTATAGCAAGAAAAGAATGGATAGTTGAAGCTACCACAAAAATTCAGTCGGAAACTTATCAAAAGCTTGATAATATGAATGGAATAAAAGTCACGGTCCAAAGACATGACAAGTTAAACAGTATTGAGGGAACAGTAATGTTACCACCCAATAATGATAGTGATGGCCTACCAGATGAGACATTACTACTGAACTCATTAAAAATGAGATATCCCAATATTGTAAACGTAAAAGTATATGAAATCCCAAATAAAAGGCATCATGGCAAAAAATTGAGAATAGCTAAAATTAAATTTGAAGGCCAGACTCTTCCACCTAATATTAAAATAGAAGGCCAGAGAAGAGAGGTATTACCCCATATACCAAAGCCTCTTCAATGTACAAACTGCTCTAAATATGGTCACACAAAAAACAAATGTAGAAACGATCCAGTTTGTGCATTCTGCGGCTCAGAAGATCACGAAACCACTTGGAACTGTGGAGCATCAAAATGTTGTAATTGTGGGCAAGACCACCATGCCAGATCAAAGATATGCCCGTTCTATATATATAACACCGAACTAAAATTATCAATAAGCAGGTCTGGCATGTCAATTCCAGAAGGAAAACAAGAATTGAAATCAAGAGGTTTAATGGACCCTGCTAGAAATAAATCATATAGAGATGCCGTAGAAAACGTTTTACCCAAGAAAAATGTTAAAATACCTGAAAAAGCAAATGATAAAGAAACGACAAGGTCAACAGACATAGAAATTAACATAAAGTCTCTTAGAGAATCTAGTAACACAGTACTAATAAGCAACCCTTATGAAATATTAATGAAAGATGAAGAATTGCAATCAATAGACTCTGAAGAGGAAGAAAATCATGCTGACGAAACAAGAAGAAAACGAGGTAGAGAAATAATTTCTCCCCCAAAAACTCAGGTTAACACCAATGACACCAAGAAGAAAAAAACGCCCAAACTCAACAGGAAAACATCCGCTAATTTAGATAACATTGATGAAATAAGTCCTTCACCCGTGTTTCCAAGTAAATTTCAAGACAAAATTCAGTTAATCCAAGGAAGGCAAAATGATAATTGTGAGTGTCAACAGTGTAGCCAGGAAGGTATAACACCACAAACTGAACCTCATCATGAACGATGTGGATGCCATAAGTGCTTTTGCAATATTGCAAAGAAACAAAACCCTTAAATAAGGAAAAAATTGACAAACGTAATAAGGAATTTCTTAACTAGAAAAGATAATACCTCAAGTCAGCTAGAATCACATACCAAAGATTGTATGTGTATTGGACACTTGCTATATTATCGTGAGAGTAAAATAGCAGTATTAGACAATTTCTTAACCAGACAAGAAGAAATTAAATTATCTATTGATTCAGAAGTTTACACAGAAATGTCAAAAAACAAAAGAAAATTAAATCTAATTAAGAGAATAGTTACCCATTGTTTAAAAATTATTGAAAAAATTAATAATCAACTATACAAAATCATTTAACTTTCATCCTATTCAATTATACTATTATTCAATGGAACATAAACGGTTTGAAAACAAGATTGCACTTGGGTGAAATACAAAGACTCCTAAAACAACATGAACCAATGTGCATATGTTTACAACATGTTAATGATCCAGTTCCATCAATATGTAATTACTTTCTAGCCTCCTCCGTTTCAGGAGAAGGCAAGTTAGAACAGCAATATATGTTCATAATCGCGTAACGTATGATAAAATTACAGTTAATAGTAATTCATTTCAAATTTCTTCAATTCCTGCATCTAACAAACAAATCTAGCTTTTAGTCTGCAATCTTTATAATCAACCTAATGAAAATTATGATATGGCTGATTTACCAAACATTTTATCACAGTTCAATGAACCTATTTTAGTTTTAGGTGATTTTAATGCTCACCACCCTTTATGGGGTGCCAGTATCATAGATGCAGATAGAGCAGGTAAAGACATAGAAAATCTAATACTTAATTACAACTATTGTTGTTTAAATGAAAATGAAAGCCCAACATACTTTTCGAAAACTCATGGGACCCTGTCATCTGTAGACCTGTCTATTTGTTCCACCTCATTAGTAGACAGATTGGAGTGGAATACTCTAGATGATCTTTATACCAGTGATCACTACCCAATTGTAATCACATGTCTTGAAGATAATCATCAACAATTTATACCAAAATTTAATTTTAAAAAAGCTGACTGGGAAAAGTATAATTTAGTTACCAAAAATGTTTCCCCTTTCCAAAGTAACAATGATCACAACGAAATTAATTCATATTTTACAGATTTTGTAATTAGTTCTGGACACAAATCAATACCAATGACTACTTATAAACCAAAAATAAATCCTGTTCCATGGTGATCTACAGAACTTTCAGAAATTATCAAACTGAAGCACAAAATAAGTAGACGATTAGACAGACTAAACCAAAGATATAACAAATTATATAAAAGTAACAGACATACATTGAAAGTCTTAGTATTAATAGCATTGAAATTGATTATATCAAACCTTTATTGAATAAAATATCTGCTCAATTCAGGAAAAAAGTTATTAGTAATAGGAAGTCATCTTGGGACAATTACGTTTCCAATTTCTCAAATGACACTGTTAAACAAATGTGGGATAGATTTCGAAAAATTAATGGCAAATATAGTCGATCACCTAGATCCCCAATATTACATAACGGAGAAAGAGTTCATGATTTAAAAGAAATATCAAATATAATAGGTCGCCACCTAGAATCAGTAAGTAATAGCTTGAATTTAGACGAACATTTTCGAAATAGAAAAAGGAATGAAGAAAAAATCATAATTAATTTTGAAACAAGTCAACAACTATACTACAATGTCCCATTTACATTAGAAGAATTTGATGCTGCATTAAAATCTTGTAGTAACTCTGCCCCAGGAAAAGATAATATCTCTTTTGAACTTCTTATACATCTTAACATTAAAGCCAAAGAATACTTATTGAAATTTTATAATCACCTGTGGAAAAAGAAACTACTTCCCAAGGCATGGAAACATGCTATAGTAATTCCTATACCCAAACCTGGCAAAGATCCAACATCAGTAAATAATTATAGACCTATATCACTAACTAGTTGTCTTTGTAAACTCATGGAAAAAATGGTAAATAATAGACTCATATGGTATTTAGAGAGAAAAATAAAGTTCTAGCAGGCACTCAGTCTGGAAGTAGGAAAAATCATTCAACTTTAAACTCACTAACATCACTAGAAGATCAAATCAAAAGAGGATTTGTACAAAGAAAATCACTGTTGCAGTCTTATTTGACATTCAAAAAGCTTATGATACAACATGGAGACATTTAATTATAAAAACTCTATATGACATAAATCTAGGGGAGAACTCCCAATTTTCATACGAAATTTCTTAACAGAAAGAACATTTCAAACTAGAATTGAAACAGTATTATCGGAAACATTTGAAATAAAGAAGGTATCCCTCAAGGAAGCGTACTAAGCAGCACATTATTTACACTAGCCATCAATAATATAGTTAAAACACTTCCAAAAGATGTAAACAACAGCTTATATGTTGATGATTTTGCCATTTTTTACACTTCAAGCAACTTGCGCCACATCCAAAGAATCTTAAATATCTCCATAAATAAAATTGAACAATGGGCATTATCTGTTGATTTAAATTTTCTGATGAAAAAACACAAGCAATAGCATTTTATAGGGATAAACGTTGGCTCAGAAACGAAGATATAGTTCTTACCATGAATAACACTCCCATCCAATTTTATCCAGAAGTCAAACTCTTAGGCCTATATTTTGACAATCATTTGAACTGGAAGACCCATGTAAGACATACCAAAGCAAAGGCCTTAAAATCTTTAAATGTATTAAAAAAATTAGCTCACACTTCATGGGGTGCTGACAGAGATATTTTATTGAAACTTTATAAGGCTGCAGTTCTACCAATATTAGAATATGGCAGTCCAATTTATAGTTCTGCTAGTGAGACTATTCTCAAAATGCTAGATCCAGTACATCACCTTGGGATTGGTTACCCACCGGAGCATTCAAATCATCACCAGTCCAATCCTTTGATTGTAGAAAGTGGAGAAATGCCACTATCTTATAAGTTCAAAATAACAATGATGTGCAGAGGTTTAAAAATGATAAATAGTCCAGCAAAAACCAAAGATCTATTTAAAAAACCAGATTGTTTCTGGAATACAAAAATTACCCCATCCTTCCCTATTAGAGCTAATAGATTATTTATTAACAATGATCTTTATAATATTAGATTTTACAATTTTAACAAAATAATGCCTCCATGGATGATAAGTGCTCCCCAGATATGTAACAAACTATGTACAATACCAATTAATAAATTGAATAACCCACTTTCTATGAAACTGTATGCTCTGGAACATATCAAGGTACACAGTAATAATCATTTATATACTGATGGTTCCAAAGATGATATGGGAGTTGGACTCGCTGTCTACGGAAACAATATAAAAAGCCAAGCCTCTTTACATAACAAAGCATCAGTGTTCACTGCTGAATTACTAGCAATAAAAACAGCATTAACAACTATATATGAAAACCAGTTTAATGAAGTAACTATCTTTAGCGATTCACTAAGTTCAATAAATGCAATAAACTCTTATACTCCAAAAATCAAATTTTAAATGAAATTAGACATACATTACATGAAATGAAAATGCAAAGATATCTGTTACTCTATGTTGATACCATCTCACATAGGATTAGAAGGCAATGAAAAAGCTGACACCTATGCAAAAGAGGCTAGAACACTGCCAATATCAGCAGAATTATTACCATTAGAAGACTATACTAGATACAGTAAAGCGGTGATTAAGAAGAAATGGCAAAATAACTGGAGGGAAAGCAGTCTTAACAATAAATTAAGAGAAATAAAAGAAACTGTAGACCCGTGGCCATCATCCTATCAGAATTGCCGCAGGTTTTCAGTAATGTTGACACGGCTAAGAATTGGTCACACTAAACTGACACATGGTTACCTGATGAGTAACCCCATGCCCCTATACCTATGTGCGAAATATGTAATATACAAATAACAGTAAAGCATATTTTAAAGGTATGTCCAAAATATAGAATCCAAAGAGACATTTTATTTAGAAGATATTCCTTTAAAGATATACTGTCAGAAAATTACAAATTCTCACTTTTAATATTTTAAAATTCCTTAAATTTAATCATTTATACGATAAAATATAAGATTCATAGAATAATTTATAATATATTCCTAATTAACTTAATTAGTTCTTAGATAAACATATGTCGCTAGGTTTAATTAAATTATCAGGGTTTAAATAGCTTGTCTAATCCTTCGGGCCAGCCCTAGGAGAGTTAATATTAACTCAGTGGTCTGGGTTAAACTAACGTTAAAAAAAAAAAATAATAATTTATATATATATATATATATATATAGAACAAACAGGAAGGACGAAAAGGAGGTGATGCATATACAACTTTATTTCCAGCCAACGTTTCAAAGCATGGCTTCATCATCAGGGCTAAAATACAAAAATAATAATTAAAATCAATACATAGGACTCAATAAAATTATTAATGTTAAAATATAGATGTTAAAACCGAAATATAAAAGCTAAACCAGCCTAACGCCTCAAGAAAAGAAAACTGGGTGACCAAGAAGGGCACATAAGGAAGAAGAAATGTTCCCTTATGCTAGAAAACTCCTTCTTACTCAAAGTACACCCTGTTCTATGGCTAACGCCACGATGAGAGTCTACTCGCACTTTCAGCATTCGGGCAAGTATACTTATAGACCACCAAAGAACGCATAAGGTTGGGAACAGTGTCTTTAAATCTAAAAAGAGATCCAGTTGTTCTTGGATTCCTGAGAACGAACTTGGGATTGAGACAGTAAAAGTATTTATTTAAAATCTGCCTTAACGTAGTTAAAAATTTTCATCATTCGTAAAAGCAAAAAACATAAAAACCAAGTTTAGGTACTGTAGGTGCAGGAATTTTTTTTGGCTGGAATTTACTATTCAAGAATTTTATTAGGTATTTCTCAAATAAGAGTTTGGGGTAGCAGTTATGCTGAAAATATTTTCAAGGAACTCAACCTCATTATGAAAAGAGAGCCAGTCTTCAGACTGGCTCTCTTTCAGCTATTCTGAAAATATTCTCTAAGGAACTCAACCAGATATTTCTCAAATAAGAGTCTGGGGTAGCAGTTATTCTGAAAATATTTTCCAAGGAACTCAACCTCATTATGAAAAGAGAGCCAGTCTTCAGACTGGCTCCCTTTTCAGTTATTCTGAGAATATTCTCTAAGGAACTCAACCATTATGAAGACTGGCTCTCTTTTCAGTTATTCTGAAAATATTTTCTAAGGAATCCAAGAACAATTGGATCTCTTTTTAGATTTAAAGACACTATTCCCAACCTTATGCGTTCTTTGGTGGTAAAGTATACTTGCGAGCTGTAATCTCGGGACTTAGGCCGGATCCACCAAAAGAATGCTGAAAGGGTGTTTGAGTAAGAAGGAGTTTTCTAGCATAAGGGAACATTCTAAACAATGTAAATCTTTTATTTCCTATGACGATTTTGAAATCTTAGAGCAAGCTGCTGATGAAACCTCTCTTCATTTCCTCGAGTTGTTAACCATCAAACAACTGGTTCCATCTTTGAATAGTCAGTCTTCTTCTGACCCTGTTTATAGCTTAAGATGTTTCTTTGTCCTTATGGTCCCCTTCTTGGTCACCAAGTTTTCTTTCCTTGAGGCGTTAGGTTGGTTTTAACGTTTGTTTCGGTTTTAATATCAATATTTTACCATTATTAATTTTACTGAGTCCTGTGTATTGATTTGAATTGTTGTTATTTTTGTATTTTAGCCCTGATGATGAAATCATGCTTTGAAACGTTGGCTGAAATTAAGTTGAATACACACACACACACACATATATATATATCATATATATATATAATATATATATATATATATATATATATATATATATATATATATATATTGTCAGAGATATATTCCTCCCTCATGTAGATGTCCGTGCATCATTAATTTTGAAATGCACTTTGCTATTCATTTGACTGTCAGGCCAGGAAAACTGGTGGGCGACGGGCGGAAACAAGCATAGTTTGAACTAGATCAGAGCTGTTAGCACCAGTGTATAGCAGTGTAGGAAGCTCCGTCCATCGCCTGATTCTGGGAAACAATAGGCCTCCCGCACCAACCCCTTTTCACCCCCATCACGCGATGTGGGAGTATTTAGGTATGGGGAAGGTTAATAGGCATAGTGGGACTAGCCGCCAGGTAGGACCTTAACCTCTAAGTAATTAATATTTAAGGATGCTTTCCCTCTGCCCTCTTTGCTGGTTGTCTTGACGTGTTTGCAGGGATGTCGGACCAAGATGAGGCCCCTACAAGACGCCGCTGGCTTTGGAAGGGCAGACGCATTCTCATCTCAGTACTGGGCGGAAGCTATCACCCATCTTCTCCACTTAAGCTGGTTGAAACTATCATCGATGAATGGCCGAGTCGATTGTTTGGTGCTGCAATTATCAGACAAGGAGAGACCTGCCAATCCATTGTGTTCTGTGTCCGATGATTCTGACTGCCTTTCAAATCCTGAAACTATTCCTGGTCGCAGTCCGATTTCTGAAGTCCGTTGTGGCCCCGCCAAATTTTATATGAATTATTTTCCCCATCCTGGAGTTCAATCCTTCACAGCAATTAACAAAGAACCCTTTAATGTGAATTTGGCCTAACCCAGGTTATTATTATTAAAACGGGAATAATTGTATTGTACATTAGCCCCTTATTAATTAGCTTGCTTGTTGCCAATCACTGCAGTATTGCTCTCTGTATATATTTAATGAGCCTGCCCCTTGGGTACCATTTTACATTGTTTGTCTCCTTGTTTAATTGCTAAAATCTCTGTAAATAAACCCCTTTAAATTGTAAAAGAACTCTAATTCCAAATGGCGACCTTATTCATTCAATTGTAAAACCAGGGAAAATCTAAGGTAGGTTTCAAATAACTTTCCCTTTGTTCATAATCTGAAGAGCACTTGGTCCCTTTGCAGTCATAAGTTTTAAATTTGTTCAATTCTCTCCCCAACCAAGACGACCAGTTTATGACAATATATATATATATATATATATATATATATATATATATATATATATATATAATATATATATATATAAAAAAAAAAAAAATATATATATATATATATATATATATATATATATATATATATATATATATATATATATATATATATATATATATACTTCTGAATATACCTTTAATAATTACTTGATTCTGGGCATCAATGGATAATCGCAGGAGTTCTTTACATTATCAAGAAATCTACTGTATTTCTTTAAGCATCTGGCCAGATAGACTGATTAAGACAACTCCGAGATAAATAACTCAAGGAAATACTGTGACTTAGTGCCTTCTTCATGTGAGGGAAGATTACGTAAACTCAAGGGGTTGCTTAATTAATTATATTTGCTTAGTAAAACACAGATCAGAAGAATGACGAATTATTGGGCAGGTATTAATTAGGGCCTGCTAAACGAATGAATCCTACACAGGAGAAATATTCTACGCTGATGATGTCTTCATAACAGGAACGTCGCATAGGCATAGATTAAGGGGTGGCATAAGGCCACCACACATGGGATAGAGCTGAGTGGTTCCACAGCCAGGGCCGATCTGCAAGATATGCAAGACGGTTACTTGCAAGAATAAGACGCTCAAAGGAAACTGAGTGAATGCACAAATGGTGCCAAACAACTCAGTCCAACACTAAATGTGTAATTACGTTAACACTCGATGCTTCAACACAAATTACTGAAGGTGATCCCACAATGGAAATAGAAAATAAATCAGACAGAGAAATAACAGGAATCGATACTGACTAAGAAACCTTATTCCAGTACATTACCTTCGTCAAGATGACGATGTCCTCATCCAATAGGGCGCTGACATTGGAGGAGGGTATTAAGGGGATGCCACAACAAAAGTATTCTGGTTCAAACCTTGGGGTCGAACACATGGAGGTAAGGACATCTGTCCTTGGTGGTGTTCTGAGCCCCTCTCTCTCCTGAATCCTGTTGCATCGTCTATTTCTAACCTCGGGGTGGGGGTTATGCCTGGGCATCCAGATAGATGGCACAAAACTCAAACTTCTTGTTTTTCTATAGCGAGCACATGGCATCCAGTAAGACCTCGTGGAGAGGTTACCCTGCCTGAGCGGTGGGGTGCCAACTTTCTCTTTTTTAGCTCCTCCATTGCCCATTGTCTGATGCCATCGAGGAAGGCCTCTTTGAAGTTCACCTGGAAACAAGGCCTTAGGCAGTCATTTTGTACAGAGAAAAGGATTAAAGGGGTTAACCATTTTGGGAATGAAGGAGAGTTAACGAAGGGGCAAATGAAAACCCACAGCTCTGATAATTAAAACGATGTAAAAATGGGTGAGGTTGCTTGAAAAGAAGTTTCTTCTGTCGCAATATATATATATATATATATATATATATATATATATATATATATATAGACAGACACACACACACACACACACACATATATATATATATATATATATATATATATATATATATATATATATATATATATATATATATATATAGATAAAACACACACACACACACACACACACACACACACACACACACACACACACATATATATATATATATATATATATATATATATATATATATATATATATATTGAATCTCATTGTATTATTTTCGATAGTATAATTCTTGACATTTCCGTTCACTGTATTCTACACAGCTTTGTTTTGAAAAGGAATGGATTTTCTTTGTTTTGAAAAGAACTGGACTAGTCTATGATTTGTAGTGAAGGTTATCACCGTGAATGACAAGAATCATTGTGATAATTATGTAAAAAGAATATAAACAGGCACACATTTTACATAAATATTCACAGATATGGACGAGCAGCCCTCGGTAAAATTGACTTCGAATGAACAATTTTGAGTTATTTTTTTCATAGCCATCAAAAAGTGTTCACCAAGGCTCAGTGCAACATATTTTTAAGGCCGGCTTGTTCCATAAGTTCAATATCGAGCCATAACTATTTATGGAAACTTAAAAGGAGACGTTGTGACTCGAAATCTTACGTGGATTATGCTCTAATCCTTGTACTTGTGGTTTTAATTACACACACACACACACACACACACACACACACACACACACACACACACACACACATATATATATATATATATATATATATATATATATATATATATATATATATATATATGAATGAATGAATTTTAGTCACATCACCGTGATTCATATACAAGCATTAGCTACAAATGTCTTTAATATCAATTCGCTCTGCCTTGAAAATCATATATTTTCATATAAGTTACCTGAAGGGGAAATTTTTAGTTGATGATAAGTTCGTCGTCTCGTGGGCGCGTCACTGTAGTCCTGAGTTCTTGTCTTCCGTGGTTCAGCCCACGAGAATTATAGACAACGAACTTCTCATCAACTAAAAATTATATATATATATATATATATATTGAAAATATATATATATATGAAAATATTATATGATAAGGAAATTTGAAATCATATATTTTCATATAAGTTACCTGAAAAAATGATGATAAGTTTCGTCTCGTGGGGCGTATGGTTTTAAAGACAACGAACTTCTCATCAAATAGAAATCATATGAAAATATATGATTTCAAGGTAGAGCGAATATATATATATATATATATATATATATATATATATATATATATATATATATATATATATATATATATATATATATATATATATATATATATATATTATATTAGATGGGCATCGTGTATTTAAGTTTGTATAAGTTTACCATTATCACGAATATTAATTTTCTATAATATGTAACGTTTTCTATGATATGTACCGTAAACTGCAAGAATTCCAAAGCTTAATACCAATGACGTAAACAGAGATTAGGCAGATGTCCTAAACCTATAGCAACATTTAAGGGAAATATCCTCTTCCATGTACCTTTAACGGTAATCCTACAATTTAGAGGTCCAAATTCATTGCTCCTTTGTGTATGTTTGTTTAAGTTTTCTTACCTATTTTCAATTTCTTCTTCCGACAGACCTGCATGCAGAAGTACATTTGCTAAAAAAAAAAATTGAGCAGTTTATCTGCTTACAGAAGCAAAAATTGTAAAAAAAAAGGGGGGGGGGGAATAACGCTCTGCACACCATGCTGCGTTTGTGGAGTGAGGGTTTGGGAACTAGGAACCAACCAGGAACCTGGCACGGGCTCTTACCTTCAGCAGCCACTTTTTGATAAATCTGAAAAAATGAGTAGTATATCTGCTTACAGAAGCAGAGATTTACGATTTTCTCAAAATTCTATGAGTCCATATCCCCTAAGATATGTTTGCGTTTATTTACGTTCGCTCTTTGTTCCCTTTGTTTTTTTTTTTTTACAATCTCTGCTTATGTTAGCAGATAAACTGCTCATTCTTTTTTGTTTTCCATGATAAATCTATGTGCTGATCTTGACTTTACGTAATGCAGTGAATTTGGACCCCTATACTGTAGGATTACCCCTTTAAGATGCTATATCTGTTGCATCGATACTGTAAGGGCGACAGATCGCCTCTCCATTCTTGTGTTTCGCTCCTCATAGGTATATTAATCACGTCATATATGTTACTTGTTATAATTTCAGATACTTTGTGAATCTCATTGTATGCATGATTGTACGGCCTTTCCGCCAATATATATATCTGCCTTTTACATGCTCTGTAACGCATTACATGTCTTCTTATGCCTGTTAACAAACACAATTTCTGTATGGATGCGGCGGGGGCCCACAAGTCGCCCGCTACCTTTCCGCATTATAAACACTTGTCGAGAATAATAACAATCTTTCACTTCTGACATTTCTTCAACCTCACAATTCTATGTATAATTTAAAATGTCTTTAGAGCACCAAAGAATCTAATCGTGAGAAAGCTATGTAGCCTACACTCGGCAAGGAAAGTGAGGATAAAGTTTTTTTAATCTTCGAACATATATTGCTAAAGAATGCGACATCTGGCAACTTTAGAAAGAGGAGGAGTTTCAGTCTTATTGTGTTTGCTTTTTGCTTGACCTCTTATAACTTTCAATCATATTCTACGGTTCTGAAATCATTGATACTTAAATGCAGTAGTAAGATTTACAGTATTCGTTCAAGTTGTAATTTGCAGCGACAGTTCTGAGCAAAATAAACATTTTTCGACATAACCTACCTACTAACCTTCCACACAAATGAATTTATGACACCACAATGAACGGAATGCTTGCGTAATCGGAAACGCGATCTTCCATAATGAAATCAAGAGTTAAATTTGAGCAATGTCCAACGAAAAACATGGGGAACAATAAAGGAACGAATGCAATGTCATGATGAGAGAGAGAGAGAGAGAGAGAGAGAGAGAGAGAGAGAGAGAGAGTTGCTGTTGTGTAAGCCTAGGGCCTATATGTAGAGCTACTCATTTCATTATTTTTTTCATTTAGAGATTGAGCGATACTATACTTGTATAGTATGTTTTAGCAATGGAGAGAGAGAGAGAGAGAGAGAGAATGAGAGAGAGAGAGAGAGAGAGAGAGAGAGAGAGAGAGAGAGAGAGAGAGAGAGTTACTGTTGTGTAAGCCTCAGACCTATATGTAGAGCTACTCATTTTATTATTTTTTTTCTTTTAGAGAGTGAGCGATACTATATTTGTATAGTATGTTTTAGCAATGAGAGAGAGAGAGAGAGAGAGAGAGAGAGAGAGACTATGGCAACGTCAAGAAACATCCAGTTACTTGTGTTTTCCCGCTACTCCGCACATCATAGAGAACGCTCTTGCGGATTTAAATAGATTTGGTAAAACCTACCATAGCTGTCATATCATTTACTGCCATTAATTCCAGCTGACCTTTAACACCGTGAAATATAAATATGAATGTGTAAAAATTAAATAAATTATCACTACCTCGTATGATGATGCAATAATAAGCCTGTTCATAACGGAAAACGAGTAAATATTGCCGTTCTGATAAACAGTACTACACCGAGATATCCATACACTATCTTTTAGATCTCTATGAACGAAGTCATCTGAGAAATTCTGATTACTTCGGACATCCATGGTGGTTTTAAGTATCTGAACGTTTTTGTTTTGCAGATTTAATATATATGATATAATTTTCATTGTATTTTCATATTCTATTGTATATTTACCGAGATTATGTGTTTTCTGTAAGAAAAAAAATTAAAATTCGATGAACGAAATCTAATGAAAACTGTATCCTCTCTTTTCTTGACGAGTGTACATATGTAAGCGTTAGCGACGATGATATCAGGATCCATACATTAAAGAAATTCTCAAGTTTTATTTCTATATATATTAAACCATTACATGAAAGAAATTTCTGATGATAAGAGCACCAACTGTACAAATCTAGACAACAGCCATGAGCTTGGACTGGAGGCTGGAGTTCATTTTAAGATTATCATATATTTTACATCACGTAAACTTACGTGATTGGAGAGTACCGTAGCACCAGATGTGGTTTTAAGTGATCTTCTGTAAAAATTATTACCAAGTTATTTCCATTTTTTTATAACGGCAACTGATCAGCGAATATTACTATCTATACATTAACTACTTTCCGAACTAATACGGGACCAATGTCTATAGTACCTAGGCATAATTTGAAGCTCTATCAGAGTTTTCTTTTGTAGCAAAAAGGACAGATCTGGAAAATCGAAAGTGGGTAGTGTTCAGTTTTAAATTACTTTCTTGAGATGAAGTGACGAAGCTTAGTTTGATTCCAGCCATATATCACCGATATCATTTCATTCCAGTCATACCCTACCAATTCATAAAGGTTATCTCATGGCCTCAACTCTATAGTAGGTATAACTTTCCCGGTAAACTGACTTTTACCATACTTTGCCGACTACTTGTAATTTTTTTGTATTCTAGCAAAAGTTTGCCAGGATTTCTTTTTGGCCTTTGCTTAAGTTGACAGGTCACATTGAATAACTGAAATATCAGCATCACCATCTCCTCTAACGCCCAACTGACGTTCTTATGTACAACTCGTCCTAGAGTGGAGTAAGACAATTACGGCTGGCCTAACCTTGGTGGGGTGAAGATTACCCTGACACGTACACGATTATCCCGTCGAGATTTCCGCGTTTAGATCATATACAATTTACGATACAATGAACATCCGCAACTAATATTTTTACTCTCTTCTTTATCAGCTATAGCTGCGACCCACAACAGCACAACCAGAGGCAAAATAACACGAACAAGGCATCAGTTTCAACGGCAGATCCCTGCTACTACTACTACTACTCGATTAACATGCAATGCATTGCTGTTAATGTGTAGCCTTGGATGACATATTTCGACACAGCTGAATTTGTATATCCTCGGTTTTCTGAATGTGTTACATGTTTTTATTCTTTGTTTATATCACACATTTGTACCTCATGAACCTCGGTCACACTGAATATGTTCTTGTTGTTCATCAATGCCTGAGTTTTGTCAATGTTTTCGAAACTGAAGAGAGATTTCAGTTTCTCTAGCATTGACTATAATCCTTTAGTATTCAAGGAGAGTTACGGTCACCTGATTCACTAAGGGTTTATTCCGCGACACACGATTACTTGGATTACACGTTTTCTCAAGTTGATGTTTACCTTGGGAAATTATGAGTAACATGTGCATTTTCGGTAAACTACTCAGTCTGCTGTAATTGGAGATAAGTTATCTTATTTACGAATGTTTGTTGTTTCAGAGAGAGAGAGAGAGAGAGAGAGAGAGAGAGAGAGAGAGAGAGAGAGAGAGAGAGAGAGAGAGAGAGTACTATTAAGAGATAATAGTTTGAGAATGTTTTTATGAAGTATTACTAACCTGAGAAGAGGAAACTGCCTGTGATTTATCATCAGTAAGTGCTGTCATGTAGAGATGACATTTATTATATGGCTAACTATATTTTACAAAAAGAATGATATGAGAATATAACGTAACTTGAAAGAATAATGGTAGAGAAGAGGTCATGACGATTAAGTGTCTGATGCGAAAGTATATAGAGGAGCCGCAAATAATGTTAGAGAATGTAAGTTGTCTTAAATGATTATTAATTAAAGCATCGTTTATCCTACATAAAAAGTCAATCTACGACGGTTGGAAGACTTAGGAAACGTTTGCACATTGAAGAATGTTTTCGGAAGTTCTATTAAAACTGATATAAAGGGAATAAATAAAAGCCAGCAAAGGACAAGCAAAGGAGAAAAAGAAAATGAGAAAACCTGATTATCAGGGATAGTTCAGATATAATGAAAGAATGGCTAAGTAATGAAAAGGCATTATCTGTAACTTTGAACATTTCTTCTCTTGATGTTATGTGCCTATGGTGAACATAAGGCTCGAAGGGACATGGGAACGTTGTTTAAAACAGCATTTTTTTTTTATTTTATTTTATAATTTAACTCTTCCTTTTACTTACAGATGGCGAAAAGAATGGGTCGAGGAGAATTCTGGGGCTGGAACGCTGACTATGATCCAGATTGGAATTTTACGGACAGAAGAAACTGAGGGATAATATTATGGAATTATGAAGAGTCAAAATTAGACCCCATGCTGTAAATACAAGGCAGTCCCTTTTTTTCTAGCCTAAGTTCTAGTAATTATTCTTCATAAGATCTGAAAATTTTCAGTCACCTTTTTTATTACTTTTTTCAAGTCCAGCACGGTAATATTTTTGTTTGTACTTCATTTGGGACTCGCATATGCTGACTACAGAAATTCGTAGTTTTCTCGTCATAAATATGAAAGATTCGTAGGTTGACAGGATTATTGAAAAGTTACAGAATCTTCGGTAGTGAAATTTACATCTCTTTGAAACCCAGTTTTAGATTTTTAGGCATTATACTTCCGGTTAGAGCTACTAAGACTGGGAGTCACTAAATGCAATGGCTGAGCTTGGCCACCTCGGCCTGATCACACCGAAGAAATATGGGGTCTTGTCGAAAATGGGGGCTGTCGAAAATCACGTTTACTGTGCCATGTTGTGTGAAATAATAGCCCGGTATGGATGCCCCTCCACTGTCATGGTTTACAGTAAGTGTTGTAAATGTATCTTTGTTTTGGAGTTGATGTCTTGACTGATATTACAAATATACTGAACAAGACTGTTCATTTGGTCCAAATTTTCATATCATGTTGCATTTATTTACACTCTATAGCTATGCATATTGGAGCCGCAGTAACCCTCCTTTTCTGGTACCACAATAACCCGAAGGTGAAAGATTATCTGCCAATAATCAATAAGGAGTAACTTGTTGGAACTCTGTCCTACTCGGATCCTGCAACAGGAAATGGCCAATGATTCATTGCCAATCTTGACGTATGTCTACGTAGTCAGTATGAACACTACGTAAAGAGATGTATTTCCTTCCTTGGAGCCATTTTCTGGGGGGTTCCAGAACAAAGTCATTCATACAAGTTTTGCATGATCACAGTCACGTGCAAGTTAATTTTTTTTTTAAATAAAATTGTAGTGTAAGCACTTCGCTCTTTCATTATCTATTAAAAATTTTATCCACATTCAGCCGCTTCCTGACATTATCCTCACGATTCATACGCCCCTCAGACTTGCAATCTGACAATTAGACTTTATGATTTTTGTGTAAGACGTAATTATTGACTGACTTCCTTAGTCAGTAATAAACTTTATTTAAAATTAAGTCACCATCATCCAGGTTTATTAATTTTGGGGCCCTTATATCGTTCGTCATTTGTCCCATGTGGGAGGTTCCATTAATTTACCTAGTTCAATTTCTGTTAGATAAAACTCACCTTAATAAAAATTAGGGCTTCGAGATTATATCTGAAGAGAAATGTTTCACGCTTTCATATGATGTTATTTAAACTATACTTAATGCAAGTTAAAAAAAAATTGACTAAGTTCATGTTATATAGTTACGAAAACAAATATTTTCATTGCATTCTAAAGTTTATAATGAAAAGGTTAAAACCAAAATTTTTCCTTAATTTTTATACTACAATAGATAAGTTAAATAATAAAAAAGTTTCACTGATTATCGTCCACTAACCTCTGCTGTATGAATTTTCAGCTAAAAAAAAAAAAAAAAAAAAAAAAAAATTGCCTTATTAAGTACTACCAAACCTATGGCAGATGAGAAGCTGATTTTTGCGAGCAAATGCGTCTTCGCATCCGGATATTATGCTACAAATTTCTAGATGATCAAATAAAGAATAGTATCCGCAATATTGTTTTGAAAATCAACAAAAATGGATAAATTTCTGAAAACAACAGTAAACCTATTTTTCTTTCACACAAACACGAGCGCACTCATACAAACACACAAGTTACCCATTTAATAGAAGAGTTTTCTTTAAAACAGCTGTAATTGTACAACAGAAAACGAGTAAACTTGGAAATTTAGGCCTCGCTATTATGGTTTATTTCTTCATGTGTAAATTAATAATTCCGTATAAAAAGTTAATCAAAAATTATAACAGATTATTAAATTACCCATATATATATATATATATATATATATATATATATATATATATATATATATATATATATAATCCAAGGCGGTTCAGGGAAAGGCACTGTCCTTATGCATTTTATTAAAATATGCCGACGTTTCACAACTCCTCATAGTTGCATTTTCAGGCTGCAAACAGCGAACATGGCAATCAGTAAATTAAAATTAAAATCACAAGTCAGAATTACAATTACAATAAAACGTTCACAATAAAATGACTAAAACCATCCAAAAGAACAAGTAAGGCTGTAACAACCTACCCAGAAGGAAGTTAAAAACAAACTTGAACTCCCACACATCCTCTACACAACTGTTTATTGCCTGATGGTCTTGTTAAGTTGTTTCTTCTCTGTCTGTATGTTTATTTATTTATTTATTTATTTTCTCTCTCTTTTGTAATACTCAATGCGAGTGCAGTAGTTTGTTTTTAACTTCCTTCTGGGTAGGTTGTTACAGCCTTACTTGTTTTTTTAGGATAGGTTTTAGTCATTTTATTGTGAACGTTTTATTGTAATTGTAATTCTGACTTGTGATTTTAATTTTAATTTACTGATTGCCATGTTCGCTGTTTGCAGCCTGGAAAATGCAACTATGAGGAGTTGTGAAACGTCGGCATATTTTAATAAAATGCATAAGGACAGTGCCTTTCCCTGAACCGCCTTGGATTGTTCTTCGAGCTGTTGCTCCGGAAGTTAGAGGTATATATATATATATATATATATATATATATATATATATATATATATATATATATATATATATATATATATGAATTTACCTTTCATTTTTGGCGCTCGAGTCTAATTAACCTGTAATTAACCCCCGTAGTCCATCCAACAAGGGGTTTCCATACGCGATCTTCACAAGACAGAGCACGGCTACGTCTGTTTCGAACGGTTCATATCCCGTCCGGCAAGTGCAATAACTTGTTAACGTATGGGTACCCAACCCCCCGGACCAGTACTAAACACGGCAAAAGGACATTCCATTTGGCCGACAACAAACAGATGCACCGCCAGTATCAAAACCCCTAAAAGTGTAGAAAAAACAGTTGAAAAGGTAAAAACAGGCGCCGAGCTAATATATAGAATTACCATCGGAGACTTAATGCCACACCTATATATGCTTTGTATATATACCTTGTAACATTTCATCTGTCCATATTTTTTCCAGTGAACAGGGCACAGAAGCTAGTGCCTGAAATATATGGTTTCAACGTTCAAATAGTGTTTTATGGGCCTTCTTATCTTCATATATATATATATATATATATATATATATATATATATATATATATATATATATATATATATATATATACACACACACATATACTGTATATTGACAGTTACTGCATCAATATCATAGGTTTAAAACACGACATTAAAATAAACAATAACTTCCAGGCCTACCTACCGCCAAGCCTTTTTAATGGCAAGCAAGATGTAGCATCACTGTGAAGATAATATGACACTCGTTTAAAAAACTACATTTCTTGGCGTGTTTTTAAAACACGTTTACCACACTATGATTATCTCTCCCCATGCTCAACGTCTTGTCAAGAAACTAACGACCGAAAAGGCTAAAAAAGTAATTTCTTTCTGTTCTGAGGCTTTGGAACGATATTTGGAATGATTAAGGACTACTATAATAAAGTAATTTGAACTTATTTGGAATAAAATTGTTTTTAAAAGGACAAAACTATAAAAATGCCAGTCAAATCTGTAGGCATAGGCCTAGCGTATGTTGGGCCAAGATTATTTTCGTTGTTGTTACCATTCCTAAAGGCTATTACCTCCTTAGCATAATAATTCGATACCGTTTACCATAGAAAATTATTTCTGTATATATTCGAAATTAAACTGTACATAGAATAAAGCTTAAATGATATAGCTTATTACCAAATGAGAAATTTGAGACCACGGATGTAGGCCTAGGCTACCAATCTTCATTTTCTTGCTATTACCAATTAATGAGAAATATCGTTTAATGCAAACAAATTAATGCAGCATTTGTTACAAAAGATAAATACAACTACTTTAATTTTTAATCTAATAGTAGAAGCAGTTTCCTATGCTTTGTTTACGTCGTGCTGCAATACTCTCACCAAGTGTGAAGTTCGGAATTTCGTCGTTAAACCACGTTTGACAAAATGCATTTTGTTGAACGACTCTAACAATGCATTTACATGTCTAAAACTGAAAATTTTATAGCACAATCACTATCCTACAGGCCTGCCTACTAAGAATTCTTAACAGGTGTCCTTCCGCATCACAGTAGGCTAACATGTTTACAGACAAGACTTGATGACACAACCAGTAATGTATAGGCCTACTTACTCCAAAGCATGTTTAATTAACTACCAAGATCACTTTTTACTTTATATTATGAAGCCTGTATAAGATGAATGAAGTTCTGATTCCAAAGTTGAAATAGCCACTGCACTTATGTGCCACAATAATATGCGGAAAATGTAAGACATGTTAACAGAGACAGCGTATCCGCAGCTAGCAAGACATTCATCTGCCTAGCACAAAATTATGGGTAAATATACTTCTGTATGCTTTGCTTACCTTGTAAATGTTATTCCATTCTCTCGATGAATTCTTCTCCCCATTCCGCTGCACTTTATGCTGCATGACATACGATTACGTAGATAATAAACGATAAAAACAAATAACGGGAAACACTTAGCACATATTCAATCTGTGCGGTCGCACAAGTTTCTGTGACTGCAACAGCGCCGCCCTGGTGGCGGAACAGCATACTACGTACTACGTAGTACCATTATACAGGTAAAACATCTCACGTTATTATTGACTCTTCGTAGTTTCGGGCTTTCAGCACTGAACACTTACCTACATTTCTAGATGAAAATAACAAAAGAGTTCCAAATACACTAGCCATCCTTACCCACAATGCACTTAGGAAAAATAAAAAAAAAAAAACTCGGGAACTCCACTGGCGTGACCGCCGAAACATGAACAAAGAATTTAGAAAAGTTCATGTATGTAACGCCATTCGTCGGTAAATATCTCGGTAACAGTTGATTTTCCGTAGATTTTAGTATGATATCCGTATTCAGAAAATTAAGGAGACCTAAGGACAAAGGCAAAACTCCAAGGTCAAGGACTGGATAATACTATAAACTATATAAAAATAATGTAACCATTCTATAATGATGTTCGAATAATTTATTAATGCGGAATTATTCATTTACATATGAAGAGGTAAGATATTATAGTCGCTATGGCTAAGATACTACAGTCTCTCGTTTTCTTTTATCTACATTCAGTCTTTTAAAAGAAAACTAGTCTAATAAGAGGGTGACTAGTGTAAAATTTATAGTTACTTTTAGTGCCCTCCTGCCATGTTTTTTGGTACTTAGTAACGACCCAGTGGTTAACTGAACCTGGAAAACGGTAATACAAAAGCCTATATGCATATTAATAATTTTTGGGTTACAGTATTCCAGGATGTTTTTATTTAGACAGTTGTCCAATATTCAAGAGACCAAAAGTCCAAAAGAATTTACCAGGAACTTCGGCGGAAAATAATATAAATTACAGAATTCCTTTCAGTATTACGCAAGTTTAGGTAAAAAAATGATGCCAACTTTGATTTGAATTTGTATAAATTTGGGAATTTGTGGTCTCTGATACATAGACGACGGACAAAGGGCCCAATGGGCTTCAGTTCAACTGAATAGGAACGATCGGTGACCATCGAGAAATGACAGATGTCGTTATGTAAGGCTTTCGAACACCTTTGAGGTAGAGCATGGGACTAAAATTACTTGTTGGAAACTAGGAGGGTGGCACATTTTAAAGCGAAAACATCCGAGGGTAAAAAGTCCAAAGGTAAAAAATAAATGATTATTTTTTTTTTTTTTAGGACGAAATCCGTGCCAACACAGAACACCGGGAAGCCCTGGGGATACATCTAAACACATTATGTCCCCTGATTATTGAAGGAAAGTTCAATCAAGACAGATGATTGACCTTTCGGGAGATGGACGGTTGAGTAAAGTCATTCTTTAACAAAATGATTTTTTGTCAATGATTATATACTTAACATTTTTCCTTTTTTTATTCTGTTCGTATTGTATTTCTTCGTTATATATATTTTACTCGAAAGTTTATAAAGGTCTCTTATTGACTTCTTATAAGTCTTTTTAACTTCAGAATATCCGCATCTTCCTCGTAATTCATTCACTTTTGATTGTGTTCTACTATCTCACCATGATACATTTATTCTGCGTAAAACATTTAATTCTCAACGTCTATTGTTCTGTTCTATAAATCATCAGCGCTTTTCAGTATTCCTCAGCGCAACAACGAATTTGTCTATCCATACTTCCTGCTGTGTTCTTCTCCTTGCTGGAATGGAATAACCGAGATTAAATGACATTTTTAGATTTTTCGGAAACCTAATAGGAAATTTGAGTGGTTGCAAGTCATCTTGGTAAGTGTAATTGCTCACAGGCATAAATGTGCCATGGCACCTGTGAGATCCGCGTAAATGTGAACGGTCATCCTTTTTAACAAGGTCATTTGGGATTCGTAAAAGCTAAAGGCTAAGGTTCTAAGAAAATTACAGAAGCTTTAACAGGGATGGCAACATCTGTAATTCCCTGCGATAAATCTTACAGAAGAAATAGCGGCTTTGACCGTCACTGAGGAGTCTGAAAATGGTTCTTTGATCGAAGCCTCTATCGCTGCAAGCTCTCTCGGTTTGTTAGACCGAGTTCAGAAGTCTAAATCAGGCCTCTTATTCCTTAGAACCTTGCTAAAGTTGTGGTCCCTTCTGGGCCAAGGCCGTCACGCTCCCATCCTCGTGTGTAACGTGAGCCACATCTCAAAGTAAGTTTGTCCAGAAGAGGCGTCTGATTTTGCCATCTACATTTACATAGAAAAAAAATCAACTTTTCTGACATTTCATCATCATCAGTATATTCTCAAAAGCTATAGGGTTTGTGAGACGTTCTATAAGGACATTAAGTACCTAAACATGCGAGGCTAATTCTCTTCAGTAATTATCATCGCTAGTAGTATACTACTACTACTCGTAGTAGTAGTGGTAGTAACACCAGCGATAGTATCATCCCTTCTTGTACTCCGAATGGCAGGATTACTTTGGAGACAGTCTATATGTGACGAAATCTTCGAGGGGTCTTTTGTTCCTTGCAGCTCAAGCCTGGGCCATGGGTGAGGCAACCCACAACGACTGGTCACGTCACGATGACCTTACTTAGGCACCAACACAGGAAGAGTTCCACGGGCTATTATGATGTCTACGAATTCTTTGGGATTGTTTGCTTTCTCCAGATCATTCCTGAATATCCAAATAACTTGTACCTTGAGTGGATCAACTTTTTTCTGCTGTCTGTTGTAGAATAACTTGGTATTGACAATACAGAGAGGTTTATAGAGACGGTAGAGATTATCTCTTTTTTTTCGATTACCCATCAAACCGTCAATATATTCACATTTTGGATATTAAATTTCCGTTTAAAAATACCTTCAAATGATGAAGCTAGATGATTATCGGGTCTTAATGCGATCAATCGCCGACCGTAACAAAAACTTAACGTTAGTCGCAAGTTTAAGATTACTTTTTTTAAAGATAGATGTGTAAAACTTGAACTTAATTCTGTCTTTCCTATAAACAACGAACGTGAATAACTGCATGTTAACATCGTCCATGACATAAGCCTGATCCTACACTGCTTGTGGCAGAACAAATACGTGGCTGGAAAAACGTCTGCAAGGTTTCAGTGACTGGACTATGTTACACGCCCACGGTGGAACCGGTTACACGGTGAGGCATTTTCAAATGTTTTTCTTCCTTTATTTTGAAGCAAAATATTGTTTTCCTCAATGACTGTGCTTCAGGCATTAGTGACCATAGTCTTGCTACGCCATTTTGGGATATTAATTGGCCAATACATTTATCTGTAGTCATAAAGGGGATCTTGTCAAGTTCTTTTTTTTCTCTCTCTCTCTCTTTCAGGTCAGTCGATCATTTTATCAAATTATGCGATGCCTGTTTGCAGTATACAGTATAATCAATCATTACATTATTCCATGGTCACCAATGCAGTCTACTCAAGATTTTTTTTAGTACAAACTAAGTCTTTCAGCAAATATTGGATAGCTCATTTCAAGCCTTGGTGACCATAATATTAGTGAAGCTAAATGATACGGCTAAATCAGTCAGGGAGTCCAGCATTCTTTGATTAGTAACCACTGGCTATGCGCACGGCACAGCTTGATTGCCGTAGCCTGTTTATTTCAGGAGTCCCGAACTTAAAAGTATATCTCACCACGCCATTAGGAAACAACAGATGCCGCGTTTGTGTAGGAAGCCTCACGTCAGCTGATTGCGTCATCATCAGTCTTTGACTCGAGTGTGTCAACGAAGGTTGTGTTGGAAAGGGAGAAAAATTCCCGCTGTGTGCTCGATTCGTTATGCTTTGTAGATCTGCAGATGAAAGAGTTCGGTTTTGTTCAGCGCCATCGGGTTGCGAGGTCACTTATTAGTATCAGATATACATCATCATGGTTAACAAAGTGTAATTTATGCAACGGATTACTTCATAAAAATGTCGAACATGCAACTCTGAAAAGAGCTGAGACAGTTTAATTGAAAGTTGGTCAACATTCTCGCCAGTATTGATTTTCTCGGGAATGACTGAATCTTTATCCCTCAGGAAATAAAAATACAGATTTTTTACTAATCACGTGTTGAATATCAGCGATTCTCTGGAAATCTGGTTCATAAAATTATTAGTAAAAAAGACGGGAGTAATTTTGCCTTCTCTTGAAGTGAAGGTCTAAACATTTTCATTCAGAGGCAGATAATTGCCTTTTTTCTGTATTTTCAAATATTTACCAGAAATATATTTGTAATGAGGAGTCGTTAAAATTTGAAGCATCTAAGGATTGTTATTTGATTTTGATTCAGATTCTAGTAAATATTGTAATAAGTCTATTGTGCAATAAATTTTACCTGTGTTTTGTTTCTACCATTACATCATATTAGGGCACATTTTATCAAAGTTATTTCTTTTAATTACAGGTGAAACTCTTAAATTCAAAGTCTGGAGATTTAATGTTCTTCCTTTAAAAACAAAAAATGTATAAATATAATGTATAAATATAAATTGATGGCGTCATTGCATAGATCTGGTGACCCGCCAACCTAGCGGTCTGAAAACTCGAGAGGGTGAGTAAGAGAATGGGTACCAGCCCTTGGACTGGGGAGTTAAACAGTGGGCTTAGCGACACACTGGCCACGTGTCTTGGGCATTGAGACCTGTTCCCATTGGCTGCCAGCCAAAGAAACCGGAGATCAGCGCCAGCCCTATGAGCCTCACAGAGGCCCAGGAAGGCTAACTAAAATTTGCCATACATATTAAAACATGGGACTGTAAGAGAACAATTTAAGTAACATTTTACCTCTTACTATTTTACTTCTTATCTCTCTCTCCCTCCCTTCATCTTAGACACGAACATTTCAAAATGTTCTACATTTTCAAAGTCAAAGGGCTTTGTACTAGACTTACCATCGCGTCCACTGAAGACCCTATAAACTATTGACCTTCAATTCCACCATAGTCTTAGAATCTGTTCTATACCCCAGCTTACATTTCGCTGACCCAACCTTTTGTAATGATCTCCTGTGATGCATTACAGTCATCAATAATCAACCAGTGCACAGATCTAAAAATAATATTAATGCGTCCTAAGATATCACAATGCAGGGCGCTATTCAAACGCGATCTATCACCTGCATCATGTTCCATTGATGAAAAATTCGCTTTCAGTAATGATTACAAATAATGATAAATAATCTACAGGAAAGAGGGCCTCGACGAGGTAGTCTACCACCTCCTGAGGAACGAAACGTTCTGCTTCAGGTAGTAAATTCGACAAAAACCAGCCCATGTCCAACTCATCTGTACACGACAGATAAAATTTTAAAGGGCCTTCTTTATTAAATCGTGAAAATCCCATTCGTTAAATCACAGAAGGACGGCCAGAAACTGAGGAACATAAAATAAGGAAATGAAAAACAGTTAACTTGTATTCTCTGAATAATATTTATTATCAATCTTTAGGAGGTCATTACAAATCCTCTGAGGCATTTTGAGGATATATATATCTGAGTTACTTCTCAAAGTAGATACAAAAAAACTATGGCAGCGTTATCGACTTACAGCATTTCTTCAGAAAATGGATAAAAAGTCTTTCATGCAGCTTAGCATTTTTTTTTCTTTAAATATTCTGAAGGTTTCTCAGTCGCTAATGTTTTAAGAACAAGATTAAACTTCGAATGTCACATGATGTAGGTAATTATTTGCTTTCTTTATATTAATTTCTTCAAGAATTTTCTTCCTCCTCAAAACTTGAACTTGATTTATATAGCTAAAAAGAATTAGTTTCCACAAACTAAGGCGGTCAGTTCTAATTTGTACTGAATTTTGATTCAAGGTGACAAAAACGTTAAAATTCCCACCAAACTTTCAAGGTAATTTTCATTTTAGTTAGATCTACTTTTTTTATCCCTAAAGTCCCGTCAAGTATCTCACCAGAACTGACTTTTGATGCTGATGAAAGACGACGGATTACCTAGAACGTTTAAAAATTTCAATTAAAATAAATAGCATAAACCTCGGGTGAAAGTAACCATTAGTTTCGCCCTTGTGAATGAAATAAATATTTCTTTTAAATGTGTCGTGTCTGTCTAAATATCTAGAGAGAGTAAGAGAGAATTGAGAAATGAATGTCATTAAGCTCAAACTTCATCTGCCTTATTTTGAATCTTTGTGGAATGAGTTAGAAAGAGAATATTTTCCATTATCTTTTAGATTTTACGCCGTGGAAAGCCATACCGAGAACCATCTCATTGCCTTCAGAAACTCTTTGGCTATGTGGGAAGCCGTCATGAAAATCTTGTGTTGGTTTCATTTTGCATCGAATTTTGACATTTCTGAAAATCTCGTCCAGTCTCCCTAAATGTAGAAGAAGAATGGGCGTCGGAAAGGATCGCCCCCTTGACTCCTCTTGCCCAGGGGCGTCCACATCCCGGAGGTGAAGATCGAGTGGAATCTTCGGTAAGGGGGGCTCTGCTGGGGTTGGTCGGAGACGAGGGCTGCGTAATGAGCTTCGTTACCTGGTCCGTCACCTGGGCAAGAAAACGGGAAGATAGTCGGTGAATGATGAACATTATAGTCTAGTCTTTAGAAATCTAGTTTTGTGGTGGATACTATCTCAGTCTTATAAACGTCTAGTTGTTGTATGAGGGATATTACCTGTCTTATGAAAGTCTATTGCTTTATGGTGGATATTATCTCAGTCTTATAGAAGTCTAGTTGTTTTATGGTGGATATTATCTCACTCTTAAGCCCCGTACACACTATGCATCATGATGCGCTCAGTGTTGAACGGATGTGTTGAAAAACCACTTTTCAACACAAAGCCGCATCACCAACATGTTGATGGGGCAAACCGATTTCAAAAGCCTGCGCAGTGATGCATGAGCAGTCGGAGCGGTAGGACGTTCCGCTCAGCTCCAGCGCCGATGGCTTGATCACCACCACCGGCCAAACCCCTTAAATAGTCAGGGACCAACACTCTACACTGTTATATTTTCCAGCTTTAAACTGAGTGTTTGGTGGCTGGGATGATTGGAAGATAGATATATATATATATATATATATATATATATATATATATATATATATATATATATATATATATATATAAATATATAAAACTGGTTATGTTGTCGTTTCTAGAAAACTCCAATTTAAGGAGGAACAGGATAGCCAGAAGACGTGGTAAAATTGCAGACATTATTATTCCTTAGAAATTAACAGAGGCACAGCCGAGCTTTCGGGAATACACAACTTTTCCCATCATCAGGGTCACTTATCTATAGAATGACATCAAAAATAAACACTAAGAAAACTATACTGACTGACTAAATCAAAAAGTATTTAAACAGCTATAATTGACAAAACTTTAAAATACATAATAATATAAAGTAAAAAAGGAACATAAAAACCAAAGCTAACTGCAAACGAGCAATGACTAAGTAATAAGAAATCAAGTACTAAAAAGAAATCGTCAAATAAAATCACTGAGAAGATAGATACTGGGAGAAAGAGAAAAAAAAACAATGAATATTCAAAATAATAAAAATGACAATGAAGTAAAAAATACTGGAGAACCTACTGTTCATGTCGTAGTTAAATGACAAATGGGCGAGTTAGAAGACTGCGGGTGGAAGAGGGTGAAATGGTGTGGAGAAAAAACAAAAAGAAAAAAGCAAACTATGCAATGAACAATGGAACAGAGGTGGTTTGGCTATTGAGTGTTGGTGATTGTTGTTTAATATAGAGGGACTCTAAAAAGGGAAGCGAATGTTTGTTTTTTGTTTGTCCGAGCATTTGAAAATCACTGTATTGTATGTGATGGTGGCAAGATATAGCATGAAGTCTATTGGCACTATTTTCTTTTTTGCTTAAAGCTAAGCCTGTACGGTGGCTGACACCCCTATGAGAGTCGATGCGCACCTTAAGTAGGCGCTTGGTACATCCCAAATAGGTCCCAAAATTACATTTAGGGCAATTAAACTTGTAAACAATGCAGGTTCTCATCAACTCCGGGATGATGTCTTTCACGCGGAACAGTCTTCCGATTGTAAGAGGGTTATTAAAAGTAAATCTGAAGTCAACATACGGATACAGATGGCTCAAGAGTGTCAATAATTTTCTTTTGATTAGGACAGAATCGTTAGTGAAGGGTAGAGAAACATACATTATCTTTTTGGGAACGGTGCAGACTACAGATTTTGGCTTAAAAATATTGTCTAAAAATTCTTTAACGATTTTATTGAACACGTTCAAGGGATAGCAATTATTCTTAAAATACTTTATATTATTATGTATTTTAAAGTTTTGTCATTTATAGCTGTTTTAATACTTTTTGATTTAGTCAATCAGTATAGTTTTCTTACTGTTTATTTTTTATGTCATTCTATAGATAAGTGACCCTGATGATGGGAAAAGTTATGTATTCCCGAAAGCTCGGCTGTGCATCTGTTAATTTCTAAGGAATAATAATGTCTGCAATTTTATCACGTCTTCTGGCTATCCTGTTCCTCCTTATATATATATATATATATATATATATATATATATATATATATATATATATATATATATATATATATATATATATATATATATATATATATCTGAAAACTTGTAGGTCACAAGTATTTTATGAATTACAATACACAGTAGATGTTTGAATAATAAGTGTGGCTAAAGGCATTTTGAAGAACCTTGACAAGGAAGAGCAAAAGGAATATTTTCCCCTCCCTTAATCCATTAACCGCACTCTGTATATCCCTTTCAACTTTCTCTTCTCGAACATGTGACGCCTTACTGTCAATCTGGCCGGAGAACAAGTGAGCAGTGTTGCAGTACAGTTTGGCCACTAGTAATTTTATTCAACACCACTACTGCAACACGTGGCTGATACATGATGCATAGTGTGTACGGGGCTTTATAAAAGTCTAGTTGTTGTATGAGGGATATTATCTCAGTCTTACAAAAGTCTATTTGTTGTATGAGGGATATTATCTGTCTTATGAAAATCTAGTTGTTTTATGGTGGATATTATCCCAGTCTTATAAAAAAAAGTCTTATTGTTGTATGAGGGATATTATCTGTCTTATAAAAATTTAGTTGCTTTATGGTGGATATTACCTCAGTCTTATAAAAATCTAGTTGTTTTATGGTGGATATTATCTCAGTCTTACAAAAGTCCAGTTGTTTTATGGTGGATATTATCTCAGTCTTGTAAAATTCTAGTTGTTGTATGGGGGATATTATCACAGTCTCATAAAAGTCTAGTTGTTTTATGGTGGATATTATCCCAGTCTTGTAAAATTCTAGTTGTTGTATGGGGATATTATCTAAGTCTTATAAAAGTCTAGTTGTTGTAAGGTAGATATTATCTCAGTCCAGTGTAAGTCTGATTGCTGTCTGATGACATTATGTCAGTCTTACAAACGCTTAGGCATTATATGGTGGAATTTTATTGCCTTCTTATAAAAATGTTTCTTATGAAACTATTGTAAACAAAAACTTCACTGTATTAAAACTCTCTTATAGAAAAACAAGCTATTAGATCAGTTACCTGGGAGGTTAGATAAAAAAAAACGGTCGTAGTTTAATGGACATTTCAGGACCGTGTTTTAAAAAATCTTTCATAAAATAAATTTTTAATAGTTTATGGAAGAGCAATAATTGTCTGGAAAGACATGGATTTCTATTTGCCCTATAAAAGCCTTATGAAAATCTATTATATAAATCATATAAAACATCATTAATAGGAGGTAAGTTTTGACCATCAAATTACACAGTGCATTCTGCATTCTCCGGGGACAATACTTCACACCTACTGCATTTCATATTTGGGCTCGTCCTTCTGTCTCTCTTTTTCTCATTCCTGCTTATTATGGATTACGACAACATGAGGCATCCGTTTGAAAAGCTTTTCATTGTCTCTTTGTGAGGTGCTTATTCTCTCTCTCTCTCTCTCTCTCTCTCTCTCTCTCTCTCTCTCTCTCTCTCTCTCTCTCGTTTTAATCTACCCACATTCCCATTTGTAATTTTGAGGCGTGATCTACACCCATGCATATTTCTAGATTTGAATGCATAAATAACTTTTTCGTCTTGCAGTTCTGACACGAAAAAAGAATCAATTGATCTTTTTTTATACAAAAATTCCTGTGAACTTCGTTGTTTATTTTTCTTTCACATGTTTTCTTTGAAATCTTCATGGTCAAGGCCAATGGCTCACGCCTGAGTGATTCGTCACAAGCTTTGATTATTCAGTTACTCATATGGACCGTTTTTATTTATTTATTTATTTATTTTTACTTGGCGTCAATGCTATACTGACCTTCTCTTATCTAGTCATTACACCGCCAGCCGGTTGGTGGGCAGGGGGATGGATGTGGGTTACGCCGGAGGGGGATATGGCTGGGGAAGGGTTGGGTTTGCGGTAACCGCTCCCCTGCCCCAGCCAGGATGGGTAGCCTCCTCTCTTAGCCTTCGAAATATTTTTGAGTTGCTGGGGAGTGCATCATGAAAACAAAATCGAAAGTACATTTTTTTTTCTATTATACCACTGATTTTCCTTATTATACTTTCATTTACATTCTAATTAATTTTTCTTCGTGTGCTGCCTTCCTTGAGTTTTTACGTACACATGTAGTTGTGTATGCATGGATGCATAGTCATCTATGCGTGCCATCCTGCAAGAATTTTCTAGAATCAATGGTTTGCATTTGGAAAATTCAATGCATTCATTTTTCAACTTCCCTATGAAACAGATATTGCAGAATTCCGCAGCACTGCGCAAGCTGTCAGGGATGCATATTCCGGAGATGTATACTAGTATTGCACCAGCCCCGGTTTTTTTGCCATGCCCCTTGGTTAGGTTAGGTTAGGTTGGGTTATGTTTAAATTAGTACCCTACTGTGATTTGGGTGTAGGAAACTTAATGAGATTATTTTCAAGAAAATTCTATGGTTAGTTTTTAAGATATGGCGTCCCGCTTTTTTCAGGGAAAGGTCCCGGGCTGATGCAATATGTCGTAGGTTGCTTCAGGTCTCTGCGAAATGTGCAAGACCTACCTATGATTCGTTACACCCCGTCGGAGGTTGCTGTGGAAAAAAAATTATTTCCCGACGGACAACTGCAGGAAATGGCTTTCTGATTTTTTAAGAGTATAAATTTAGGAAATTGCTTGATGATGCCTTACAAAAAATTAAGGAAAAGGGATACTGCATTTTTACATTAAATCAGGAAATGGCCTATGTGGTTTTACATAAAGCCAGGAATTGGCTCACCAGTTTTTGCCACACAATCAGGAATTTCTTCGTCAGCTTATTAAATGGCTTACTGGGGCTTAAAACATAAAAGAAATGGCATAAAAAAGCAAAAACCAAATGTTTTACAGGGCTTTTACATAAAACTAGGAAACGGCCCACAGAGAATTGACAGACAATGTGGAAACAATATACTATGTTTTTCATTAAAATCTGAAATAAGCGAATCGGGTTTCTGCGCATAACCAGACACTCACCGGGCTTTGGCTGGGGGAAACTCGGCGGCACAGGGGCCAGGGCTGGTGGGCGTCTGACGAAGCGGTTAGGCGAAGGCTCGGGAGCTTTGTAGCCTCCAGCCATCCAGCCACGGCTCAAAAACACCCTCTTGGTGCGCGAGGACCCGTCAGCCTCCGGTAACGTTTGCGCACCTTTGCCGAGGTCCTTGTCTCTCCCCTCTTCGTTTGCTTCTTCTTCTTCTTCCTGTGAATAGTCGTTGGTATAGAGGGGTTGATATTCGGGTTCCTTATCGATGGAAGGATGTCTTATTAAAAAAAAAGCAAAAAACAAAAAGCAAAAAAGACTTACTAAACTATGAAGCGACCGAATTTGTTTTATACTATTTAACCTTCACGATCTAAGTACATCTTAATTTTTAGTTTGTTAGTTATCTTTTAGGTAACTGTATTTTATCCCCAAAATATTTTAATGAATATAATAAATTTCAATAATTAACGCCAAAATGAATATAATGTATATCTGATGAGCATATATATATATACACATATATATATGTACTGTATATATACACATATATAAACGTATATATATATAAATATATATAAGTATGAACACATTTTTCATATATATATTATATATATATATATATATATATATATATATATATATATATATATATATATATATATATATATATATATATATATATATATTTATACACATACACAAAATTCTTCAGAAGAATGTGTTAGCCTTGCGATCCTCAGGAAGTCTTTAGAGATGAGGTAACCAGCCTCTTGCAGTCGATTAACTACCAAGTACTTTGATTTCTTACTCAAACCACAGTAAAGAAAAAAACTATGAAAACATACCTTGAGTCAGTTGCGAGAGGGAGACAGAGAGAGCGACATAACAGGAAAGTAACAGGAGAGAAAGTGGCCGTAGAACTGGTGCCAGTGGCAAGGAATAGAAAAATCTTGAATGACAGAGCAGACTGAAGAGGTGAAAACCTAATTCACTCCTGATGACAGTAAAAGCAAGATGGGATTTCACGGAACTCGCCTAAACCGTCCAATTTCGCTTGGGAACGAAACCCTGGACCTCTTAATCAGTGAACGACCAGAACCCCTTCACAAATGAAAAAACTGACCCAGGGCAGGAAATCCTCCTGGGAGTCCGCGACCTCCTCGCTCGCGATCCTCATGGTGTCCTTGGACGCGTCTTCGATTGCGTCCTCCAGGCTCCCGCCGACGACGTCAGGATGCCTCAGGCGCTGAGGCGATGTGTAGAGGGAGAGCCACGATGGCCTCGAGTCCCAAGGCTGGAACGCGCTGGCATAGTGCTGGTGGCTGAGACTTAGCAGGAAGCTACACAAAGCTGATATCCATACCTTGCAGTGCATCTGGAACGGAAAGCTACTTAGGTTTACTTCCCATTAAGAATATTTCACTTTGATTATCATCATTCGACGAGACCAAATTTCTTGCTCAAGAAGTCGAAAAGATCATTGGTTTTATAAGCAGGTTTATACCGAATAGACTGCACACATCTGGAAAAAAAGAGGAAAATTTAGTGTGTAAATATTGAAAAGAAAAAAAAGCACATATATATATATATATATATATATATATACATATATATATATATATATATATATTTATATATATATATATATATATATATATATATATATATATATATATATATATATATATATATATATATATATATATATTATATATATATATATATTACATATATATAACTGAATTATGAAATAACAAGACATCTGGTGAAGTTGATTCATGAATAGAGTTATTGCTGGGCGTCAAGAAGTGTTCCTTCGCATATATATATATATAGTCATTCGCCTTGTTTCCACTTAATCCTCTCGAGATTTAATCCACTGACACAATCTGTCGTCATTATTAGTGTTTCGACATTTTAACCATCGACCCAGTTGTATTCAACACTCCGCCTAATAACTGCCATCACCATTGTTATCAATAAAAAGCCATAATCTTCAGCATCATACGCTACAACACAAGTACTCCTCCCGGGAAGTAACCAGATTAGATTAAGACTAAAATAAACACAAGAGCTCCGAAGCCTTGACTTTTAAGCGCTTCGTTAACCGCTTCCGAGAATCAGAATCCTCTCTGTTATTATCATCCACTGGAGGCGTTTGATAATGATGGCGATTCGGCTAAAGGAAACCTTGATGGAACATTCTTAAAGGGATTTCCAGGCTGCGTAAATAGTGGTAGCTAATCAAAAGGGGAAGACCATAAATAGATGTAAAGTAAGTTGTTTAACGACTGCTTCATCCACACACGTCTGTGAAAAGTTCTTCTTTGAGCTGAATGCTCACAGAGTAGCTAATCGTTTGTCTGCTGGGAAAGTTCTAACGAGTTTGCGTAAAGGTCTTTTGTTTGTTCCTGAATTTCAGGAATAACGTCACATGTACATTGGATTATCGTAAGTTTCTCTCTATTTTTTAATCTTTAACGGAACATCTATAGACATAAGTGCTAGTTCAGATGAACACCCCCCCCCCTCTCTCTCTCTCTCTCTCTCTCTCTCTCTCTCTGTTTCTGTCTTTGTTTTAATTCTCTCACCCTCTGTCTCTCGCATAATGATCTGTGATTAACTGGCATGACGTCAAGTTCGATGGTAAACAATAAAGCTTTGAAATCTCCATGTCCTTTGCAGATGAAGGCAGACAGAGAGAGAGAGAGAGAGAGAGAGAGAGAGAGAGAGAGAGAGAGAGAGAGAGAGAGAGAGAGAGAGACCTCAGGATCTGAAAAAACAAAATAGATTTCGCAAAACCCTTATCGAATACGAGAATTCCTTTCGTGGTTACAAACAAAAAATAAATAAATGAATTAATGATCAACCTCGCTTGCATTTAAGGTTAACACGGGAGGTGTCCTTCATATCAAGTCAGAATTTTGATTCATGGAACCCGATATCAAACGATCCTTTTTCTTATTGAAACCGAAGCCCCTTTTTCTGCAACGTAAATTTTAGAATAAAAGCGTCACTGTGAAGCAAAAACCTAACACTGGTTTCTAAATCAAGGCTCCAGATTTTCTTTTAGATTATTTGATTGACGCAAGCATAAGCTGTAATTGGGTATCCTTAATGTCGTAGCTGAAGCTATGGGTGGCTGGCAGCTCTTCCTAGATGCTTGTGCTTGCTTGCTAATGAATGCAGAGATGTATTCGGAAAACTCTGAGTGACCTTTACTGTAGCGATCGTTAGCAATGATGACGCCATTACCAACGTACAGTGCGAATGAGGTTCTAAAGACGTATCAAGCACAATGTTGCAACCATTTACATTTCTATAGGGAACTAAAATGGGTGATTTTACAATTTACCGACTTCATCGAGTCAAGCCTCGTTGCCCTTGGGCTGCTGAGTCCTGCACAAAAAAAAAGGAACAAAGTTAAGAGCAAGAAGAACAAAAAAGAAGAGTGAGGTATATCATTTGGTAAACAAACAAATATTAAAGTCTGAAAGAAGCCCCAGGAAAGGTTGGTGTCACCGTGGATTTGAGAAGGCCACAAGAAAAAGAACAAAAAAAGAGGAGAAGAACAAATGAAAGAAGCTATAAGGTAAGATGTATCACAGAAGAAAGGAGAACCGAGGAGATAACGAGGACAGGTCATAGTGCAAATATAGTTACAAATAAGACTGCTAGAGAGAGCGAGGCGAAAAATGAAAGACGTGGGAAATTACATTCATTATAGCATCGTATGAATTACGAAGCTCACTTGTAATATATTCAACCTCTCTCTCTCTCTCTCTCTCTCTCTCTCTCTCTCTCTCTCTCTCTCTCTCATATTTTTTCATATTACTACTTAATGAGGATGCCTTATTACTGTTATTTTTTATGATAAGCATATATGTTTCACTACACTGTTTCGTAAAATGAACTATGAAAATGCATTATTCAAAATACATTTAAAATACATTATCCAAACACATTCCTTGGGATACAACATTAACTGTTCATTATTTTTTTCATTCTAATTAAAAATGTCAATGATGAAAATATAAATATAACTGGTTTATCGATAGCATTAAATTTAACAAATAAAAATTTTAAGTTGTTTATCTATTCTCACTCATTAGTTTCACTGTCAAACTTTCTCTCTCTCTCTCTCTCTCTCTCTCTCTCTCTCTCTCTCTCTCTCTCTCTCTCTCTCTCTCTTTCTAAGTGAGGCAATGAAAACTGTTTGGTCGTCTGCTTATCTCAACCTGTAAAGGAAATCTATTTATATCATAATCACAGCTTCCAGATTACTAAATGAAGAAAGTTCACATCAGGTTACTGCACCTGTTAATATATCTTTGTACCTGAAAGACAAGAACGGAATTCTAATTATATCCGGATAAGAATTTTTACATATATATATTTATATTTATATATATATATATATATATATATATATATATATATGTATGTACTGTATATATATGTACATATATATATATATATATATACATACACACAAACACACACACACACATATATATATATATACTAAGGCCTATATATATATGCCTATGTATACTATATATATATATATATATATATATATATATATATATATATATATATATATATATATATATATATATATATATATATATATATATATATATCAAGCTCTCGGAACCTACAGTTCTTGTTATCAGAAGTTTGCTAAGCCGTGAAATCCCGTGCCGGACAAAGATATTTCCATAGGAATAGGAATTAACTTATGAGACTATATGCAGCTTTCCCCCCATCCAGCAACACACAATCACTACAGTCCACTCTGGAAGTCTTGTTTGACAATTGACTTGGGCATTCCTAACATGTGCCCGGTTGTTAACGGCGGCTGATCAAGATCAACTGCCGCTCTCAGCTGAATGTTGCTTAATCTCCGTGAAAACGCAATTACTGCTTTCCGTGGCAACACTAAGTCGCGACAAGCTTTTAAGGCGCGGGAAATTTCAATAGTTAATCGTCTTAGGTTTCCGCTTGCTCTGGAAATGATAAGAGGAATATCGGATTAATATGAACAGTGGTCTTACGGAGATGTATTACTGAGAGGTGGCATGTGTCAACCGCTGTGAAGGTTGAGGTGACAGTAAATATCCCCCCGCCACCTGCACAGTTCTTTAAGCCCATACCGTAGCTAACAGTAAACTCATTTGGTTTATTTTTAGGGCGTTGACCTCGTTGGTATACGATGCAAAGACGCTTCCTTATCAAGAGGGCTGGCGAAGTGGTGCATCTTGATGAGATTGCTGCAGAAAGAATCCTTACTCACGATCTGCTGACATTCTGATAAGGTTATCTCAGATTAATTTCTTTTTTCTTTTTTTTGTAAATTTCCGAGACGAAACAACGTAGTAAGCATTTTTATGCAACTACAACAACAATTCCTTTTATGGCTACTAGTCTACTATCGCTACCTAAGCTAATATTAGCAGTGACTAAAACAACAAGGCCTCAGTAAAACTGAATTTAGGAACTTAACTAGGGTCGGTTCATTTCCAACTTGAGGAGGCAAAGTTATTCGTTTATTTTCTATCGGATTTCAATACCCTCAGCAGAGAACGTACCTAAATGCATACAATGGATACTGTGTGAAAATTCAGAATCTAAGGGTTTATGCAACAAGGTATAAGTAAATACTGAATGTGGCAAGCAGATTCTGTCGTTAATAATAATAATAATAATAATAATAATAATAATAATAATAATAATAATAATAATAATAATAATGATAATAATATCTTCTGTCGAAAAGAAGAGCAGAACATATTATTATTATTATTATTATTATTATTATTATTATTATTATTATTATTATTATTATTATTATTATTATTATTATCAAATTCGTGTAATATATAATGTTATTTGTTTAGGTAAAAACAAATAATAATAATAGTAATAATAATCTGAGATGATATCGTCCATTTACCACAGATCTCTTCATAGACACACTGGACTTGGTGATGATTAAAAAAAATTTTTTCTCCCTAACATGGAAAACCTCTTTTACCATATATATATATCTTCTATTAATAAAATGGGGACTGTTTTCTCTCTCTCTCTCTCTCTCTCTCTCTCTCTCTCTCTCTCTCTCTCTCTCTCTCTCTCTCTCTTAGTGCTTAGCAAGTGCGTGTTGATTTTCTGTAGAGGTTTTTGTGCTTGGTCCTATATAGTAGTGTTTTTATGATTATTCATAGAAGGTGTTCTTTTTCTATGCTCCATTATATGTTTTGGCCCTGGTTTGTGCTCATGATTTATGTCTGAATATGTCTATATATATATATATATATATATATATATATATATATATATATATATATATATATATATATACATATATATATATATGTGTGTGTGTGTGTGTACAGTATATATATATATATATATATATATATATATATATATATATATATATATATATATATATATATGTATATATATATATAAATATATATATATATATATATATATATATATATATATATATATATATATATATGTATATATATATATATATATATATATATATATATATATATATATATATATATATATATATATATATATATATATATATATATATATATATATATGACTGTGAAATATTTTCTGTTAAAACAGAATTCCATCAAATATAGGAGAGCCCATAGAAACGCCAAAATATGGAAAATAGAGTCTACATTTCAGAGACCGAAGTGTCTCTCCTCAGGCAAATAGTGAATGAGGAAAAGTTACAGAAAAGCGGTATCTGTATATACCAAAGATCCATTGGTCAGCCGTTAAGTCACTCCAGTTAACAATTTCTCTTTAATTTTCTTAATCGCTGGTTGAAGGAAAATTTTATCTCAGTTATCTGAATCCCAGGCGCCTCTTGAGAGATTCGTTGCATTTCTCTGTTTATTTAAGGCTGATTCCACCATCTGGTTTTTGAACCGACCATTGCTGCTATAAATAATACTAGACATATTCCAGTTTATTCTGTGGTTATGGTTATTTATGCATACACACACACACACACACACATATATATATAATATATATATATATATATATATATATATATATATATATATATATATATATATATATATATATATATATATATATATATACGTATGACTTTTATCACATCACCGTGATTCATATACAATCAGAAAGCTACAAACGTCCTTTAATATCCAGTTCGCTCTACCTCGGAAATAATATATTTTCATATATGTTACCGAAGGGGAATTTTTTAGTTGATAATAAGTACGCCGTCCCGTGGGCTCGAACCAACGAAGGACAGGAACTCAGGACTACAGGGACGCATTAACCCAGTCGGCCTTCGGTAACATATATGAAAATATATTATTTCCGAGGTAGAGCGAACTGGATATTAAAGGACGTTTGTAGCTTTCTGATTATATATACGTATATGTATATATCTATCTATCTATATACTCGTATATATACATATATATATATATAATTATATATATATGTGTGTGTGTGCGTGTGTATATAAGAGAGAGAGAGTAATGAATCATACTGAAGGACCTTCTCTTCGAAGTTTTGAAAAAAATAACGCTTTTTTTCAGACAGACTAAACGAAAAGTTTGTAAAGGAACAAACTGGACATTTCGACGGGCAACAACAATGGCACGAAAGAAGAAAAATCAATTGACAGCGCAGGAGAGAGAGAGCAATAGAACCTGATTAGAAAAAGAGATGAGCAATTCTTTGCGGCTGAAACCCAAATCAGGCAAGAGGTTAATGATGACAGTTTACGGTCATCGTTAACGGTATTGTCGACTGTTTGAATGAAAATGTAAAAAAACATTCTTCGCGTCTGAAGCTTTATTGACCTGGTTCCTGTAAGGGTGGAAACGTGATTGCGCTTAGCTCTCTCTCTCTCTCTCTCTCTCTCTCTCTCTCTCTCTCTCTCTCTCGTCGTGGGTCAACATGTCTGTCGTTCTTCCCGGCAATGATGGAAAACCCGTAGTCACATATTGTCTTCATGTAGGTTACTGTGCCAACCTAGATCTACCTTAGTTACGTATTCTCTTCCTCAACGCCTGTCTGCTCTCATTTTTTTTTTTTTTTAGTTTAGCTGTTCATCCTGAATTTATCTCTTGTAACTTTTTCCCCTCACTCTTTGATAGATAATCTAGAGCTTGCCATAAACAACAAGTAAAAAATGCCCCGAAGTTTCTTCGGCGCAATCGAGTTTTCTGTACATCATATAATCAAGACCACCGAAAACAGAGCTGTCTTTCGGTAGTCTCGGTATAACACTGTATGAGCCGCGGCCCATGAAACTTTCAGCCACGGCCCGGTGGTGGTCTGACCTATATCGTTGCCAGACGCACGATTATGGCTAACTTTAACCTTGAATAAAATAAAAACTAATGAGGCTAGAGGGCGGCAATTTGATTTTTTGGATAAATAGAGGGTGAATGAGCAACATACCAATTTGCAGCCCTCTAGCCTTAGTAACTTTTAAGCTCTGAGAGCGGCCAGAAAAAGTGCGTACGGACAAGCAAATAGCCATCTCAATGGCTTTCTTTTCAGAAAACTGAAAAACCAGAATTATTACCCGCGACACAAAAATGAACGAGAATGAGCAGACGAAAGAGGGAATCCATGGCCACTTTCTCTCTCATCTCGGGACAGAAAAGGATACTAGAAGATACGAGAAGATGCTGGAGGCAAACGCCCCCTCTATTCAGGCCGACGATAATGAGGTGTGACGCCAACGACCCTGAGAAAAGAATAGTATCTATTCATCAGGGTCGCGCGCGAGCATCCCACCTTCGGCCCTGGAGTGCGTGTACATATTTTGTTTCCTCTTTTGAAATCTGCTTTAATTAGAAAATGAAATTTCGTCAGGTATTTCATAATGGGACGTGAGACAAAGGTTTTATCCTACCAACAAAGTAGGATGGGAATTATTATCACTTTATAAGATGCGAGTTGTGCTTTAATGACCTAGTTTATATATATATATATATATATATATATATATATATATATATATATATATATATATATATATATATATATGCTATATAGGATGCGAGTGTATCGAGAAATTATGTATAGTTATTCTGCCCTTAATGTTGGTAATTGCTTTTCGTAATTGCCCTCATTTTTCGTTTATTACTTTTCGTTTTTCATTCCTTTGCGTCCTGACTTTGGAAGTTCAAAAGGCAGAGATTTTTCAAAATAAAATCTCTGGTAAAAAAAGTGTACTATGCAGTAGGAAATCTACTTAGATTCAAAGCTACTCAAATCATTATGCATAATAATTATTTATTATTATGAATTTCTACTGCAGTTTATTATTTCCGAGTTTATGTAACATAGTCTAGTAAGGAAGTTTCTCAATTAAGAATTCTATCCTTATTTCCCTGTACTGACGTTGTTCATATAGTGCAGGAAGCTTATCTTTAGTTTAGTACCATCATTCACATACTACAGGGAATTCGTCCAAGTTTTTCATTAATACTATTCTTCACATATGATAAAAGGTTCGTCTGCTGTTTTCAGAGATGCAGTTATTCACGTATGCTTATTCCGGAAATAGTCTTTGAAAAATGCACAATGCGCTCCCAGTATTTTGAAAAATAAAACATTTTGGTATAAAAAAAAGTGACACATAGCAATTGATTTAATTGTTTGTGGAACTCCGGCTGGAATCATTCGAATATAAAATTTCGTTATAACAGACGCCATAAAAGAAGACAAAATGACAGAAGTAGAGGATTATTAATGCAAGACATCAGGACAAAGGATATAGAAAATGGGACTCGACTGTATTATCGCCTGGCAAAGGGACAGAAAATGGAATTTTAATTTCAGCTGCCGAAAAGATTGAAAATGGGAATCTATTTTCAGGTGGCGCAAACGGAAACTTAAAAGATCCAGAAAGCCGACATCTCCAATGAATTCCTCGAGCTTCTTTCATCTTTCTTTTCTCTCATGGAATACATTAGCGCCCAAAGAAAAAGTGAAAATAACCGCAGAGCATTAATAAGACGCCTTCTTTGTACGGCCTGTCGAAGAGAATGTGAGATCCGTGAATGGGGCTTCTCACACTGGCTTGTTGATGGATTCCATTGAGAGGAGAAATGCTTCTTAAACTCTTCGCGTGAGAATGATGATCTCATTTGCCTTTTCTTTCGCTGCTGCTTTTCTCTGAAGTCTTTTGCACTGCCTCTGACTTTCTCCAGCGGTGGTTCTGTACCGGATTCGTAATAATTACTTTTGAAATTGAGGTTTTTGGGGGCCTGAGGAATGCTTCTTGGCGCTCGAGTTATGAGGAGAGACAGGTAGATAGATAGATAGACGTAGTCTAGCAGGCCATATGGGTTCGTATACATCTCAGGAGGTATCTGTTAAACTTAAAACTTTGAATGCCTTTGGAAGATGTTTAATATATAAAGTCATTGTCATTGCCAATTATTGTCATTTGAAGTCCACTTTTGAAACAACATAAAGGGATCCTTGACTTTCTGTTAAATTTCTCAAAAAGTCAAGTTTGCCAGCATGTTTGGCTATGCTTGCAAGTATACATGCTGTAAAAATGACACAATATTACACAAAGAATGTAACGCATAACAAGTTTCTAACAAGAGCAACAAAGAAACCTCAAATATATTTAGTATTTTAACAACAGTGGCTTGTTGAAGTCAATACCTGGAATCCTACCTGCCGAGACTGGTGTTTTCTCTCAGTTTGACATTTCATTTTTTACTTGTGAACTTCCAAATTATTGCCTGCATATTGCTTCATGTCCTTGAGTCTCTTGATTTCTGAATACCCTATCTAGAAGCTGTAGCCTTTGGGGGAGGGGCGGGGGGTGGGGGGAGATTACAAACCATTAATTATCCCCTAAGTGTTTCAAGAAAAGATTTGGAATTTTTCAAGTCTTTGTTCAATCAGGTCCTTGGCTGGTATTTTTCACCTCATTTATACACCGCTACAAGAAAGCAAGGTATTGTTCGCAAGATTCCTAAGGTGGTGGTTATAACGCGACAGACTCTTCAACATTTTTTCTTATTTTACAAAAATATTATTTTCTCATCTGAATGTTAGTAGCCAGTATTTTAAAGACAATTAGATGTTGTTTCAACATCAACAGATGATTTGCTGCCTGATCATCATCCGTTTGGCTACTTTCTGGATGAAGCAACAGTTTCTACCAAAACCAGACCCTATTGGCATATGAAAATTCTTTACCGAAATCCAAAACTGCGTCCTGCATTTCGAATAAAAAATATAAAACACTTCATGTACTAATCATAATGTATACATGCTGAGCAGATGTCTTTATGTTTCTGTAAGCATCATAAGATACTGTAGATAATTAGATACAAATTTTTAGCATGCTCTGAGGGAAGGCCTTAATGCTTGGAAGAGTCATTTTTTGTATTATCTAAAAATGGTTTTTCATTGTTATTGTATCTTCTTTTTTTCAGCCCCATGTACGTAATTTTTTCACGTAAGATGTGGAAACAGGAGTTTAATTATGAAGACTGTAACATTCACGAGGATTTCAAAGATATTATTATTATTATTATTATTATTATTATTATTATTATTATTATTATTATTATTATTATTATTATTATACAGAAGATGAACCCTATTCGTATGGAACAAGCCCAAAGGGGCCGTTGACTTGAAATTCAAGCTTCCAAAGAATATGGTGTTCATTCGAAAGAAGTAACAGACGGCAAAGAGAAATACAAGAAAAAGAGATCGCTACTTAAAAAAGAAGATATAGATTAACAAGTGGATAAATATATTGATGAAAAGTAAGTGGTATTATTAAAATATGTTAGAAACTAAAGAAAATAACGCGTAAAATAAACTGTGGCGTAAATTTTATTCAAGTTTTTCTTCTTTGGCAAAGGTATGGAGGGTTATAAAGTGGAAAACAGTAGCCAACCCTTAAGACTAGTTGCGTTTTATTACCGATTACTATCAGAAGGGTAATTCCTTCACTTAAAAGCTAATCTCGAAATGCTTTTGGGACGACCATTAGAATTAAACATTGTTTAAATAATTTAGAATCTTGGGTCACCCAATAATGTAAAAATATTCGAACCTGCAAACCGTTGATAGATAATTGTGTTCCGAGACTTCAGAGCAGAGCGATTATATAATTTATTATCCATAAAGTTTCTGAAACTTCATTCTCCTTACAAATGAATCATCAAACATCCAACTCCCATCTGTCCGGCCACGCTGACCGTAGTCACTGTGACGCTAGGTTGTGACATCCAATCGCTCAAATCAATCTCAACCCTAAGACACAAATTCTGTATGAATTATGAAACTCGGCCTTTATCGCAATCTTGATTAGCTTTCCGATAAGTTTACATATTACCTGGACGGCAGAGGGGAGAGAGGGGGGAGACAAAGCCAGCTAATTAAAGGGAGACTCGCAATCAGCATTATTGTCTGAAGGTAAACAGAGGTAAACAAACATTCGTGAACTGAGGAAAGAGAGAAAGCGTGGAAAATTTCCCTTCTCTCTCTCTCTCTCTCTCTCTCTCTCTCTCTCTCTCTCTCTCTCTCTCTTGTTTAAGCGTCTCATAATCCAATTAATGCTCAGAAGTTGCCTTTAATTGGGTGATCAGGCTTAATATGAACCGAAGGCACCCACTACCCCGAGACTCCTCCTCCAACCCGTCTGGGGCTGGGGCTTGGTATTCGTTGGTGGTAGATGAGAACAGGGATAAAGATATTCTCACTTCATCTCATATACTGTTCTCTCTCTTTCTTTCTTCCCTATTCTTTACTATGTTTTTTCTTCTCTGTCACTACTTCATTAAATTAGTAACATCTCTCTCTCTCTCTCTCTCTCTCTCTCTCTCTCTCTCTCTCTCTCTCTCTCTCTCTTCCCTATACTTTACATTCTTTTCTTCTCTGTCACTGCTTCATTAAATTAGTAAATGGCATCTCTCTCTCTCTCTCTCTCTCTCTACCCCTCTCTCTCTCTCTCTCTCATGGGTTAATTATCTAAATTATCTTTTTTTTAAAGACAGGCCTCCGTTACGTGTTCGGATTACATTCCTTGGACTACAGCAAAATGTCCCTTTTAAATTAAGCGTTGAATAGGGTAGTAGATTGCAGATACTCATTAGTATAAGCCTAGTTTGGGGTTTAATTACGGCGTGGATAAGAACAGGATTTTATGGTGATCTAATACTCTGACACACGTACCAACACACACACACTTTCACATACATAGTATGTAGGTGGAAAATAGGTTGAAGATGCCATAAGAAGTTTTCTATACGTGGGTTCACATACATGATTCAGCTGTTTAAGTAATATATATATATATATATATATATATATATATATATATATATATAAATATATATACATACATATGTATATATATAGACATTTGTGTGCATGCATTTATATATACATACATACACACATATATATATATACATATACACAGATTTATAGTTAAGAATATGAATATTTGTATACATTTATATATAGGCTATACATACAGGTATATGAATACATATACATATATACATATATATATATGTGTGTGTGTGTGTGTGTGGGTGAAGCTATAGCTGAAATCTGACAAGGGAAAGCAGCTGGAAGCGTAAAGTTCTGGGATAAAAACTTGACGCTAAATGACTGAGGAATGGCTGATGTTTGCAGGTCATACGGCTCTGATGGAGGATAGTGAAGAGAAGCTACAGAAACCAGTGAAAGAGCGTGAAAGTCTTTGCAAGAGAAAGTTGAGAGTAAATATGCGCAAGAAAAAGATAATTGGGGTGAATGGAAATCAAGAATAAGGAGCGAGGAATGTTAATATGGATGTTGGAAGAATGGAGGCAGATGTTTCATGAAGGTGTCTCTGTGTTAATGTAATGGAGAAGCGAAAAGTCACAGAACAGATGGAGAAAATAAAGCGACATTTTTTGGAAAATATTAGGAAGAGGCTTAGAGCTGAGTTGAATTGAATATAGAATGTAGCCCAAAGGCAAGCACTGGGACCTTTGAGGTCATTCAACGCTGAAATGGAAATTGACAGTAAAATGTTTGGAAGGTGTAACAAGAGGAAAACCTCAAAGCAGTTGCACTAAGAATCAATTGTTAGGAGAGCGTTGAGGAAAGTAAGATGGAAGTCAGAGAATATGAAAGGAGGTACAGTAAAAGGAACGAAAGGAGTTGCAGTTAGGGGTCGAAGGCACGCTTCAAAGAACCTTAAGTAATGCCTACAGTGCACCGCATGAGGTTCACTAATGGCACTACCCTACGGGGAGGAAGAGGCTTCGGGTGTCGATTAAAGCAAAATGGAAATGTATGAGGGGATTGCAGAGCTAACTCCGTTTATGGAATGAAAGTGTGGTTATCGGTTGCAAATAAACGAAAGAAGGTGGAAATCTTCCATAAGAACTATTTGCGTATTGGTTGGGCTGTAAGAAGAATAATCATGGTGAGAAATGTGGAGATGTAGAAATGAAGAATAAAACTTTTATATATTGGTAAGGATCCGTTATTGAACTGGTATATGAGCTTATTTCTTATATTTATACATTTATATATGTATATATAAGTATATAAAAATATATACTGAATATATATATTCATATTTATTTATATAAATATATACTCTATATACTGTATATATATATTTATATTTATTTATATAAATATATACATATATATATACTGTATATATATATATATATATATATATATATATATATATATATATATATATATATATATATATATATATATTTATATTTATATACATAAATAAATGCATATATATTTATATATGCTTAAAAAGTCACAGGAAAATGGGACTCATATATTTATATATGCTTATAAAATATATATATAAAATATATATATATATATATATATATATATATATATATATATATATATATATATATATATATATATATATATATATATATATATGTATAACTGAATCACGAAAATATGGAACGTGATGAATATATAAATAAAGATAAAATCATGAAGGAAAGGAAACATGGAGTGCTGCGAGGCCTTACGTCACTAGTGTCGAAAGGCCTCGCAGCACTCCAGTGTTTCCGTTTCCTTCGTGGATTTTATCTTTATATATATGTGTGTGTGTGTGTGTGTGTGTGTGGGTGAAGCTATAGCTGAAATCTGAAAAGGGAAAGCAGCTGGAAGCGTAAAGTTCTGGGATAAGAACTTGACGCTAAATGACTGAGGAATGGCTGATGTTTGCAGGTCATACGGCTCTGATGGAGGATAGTGAAGAGAAGCTACAGAAACCAGTGAAAGAGCTTGAAAGTCTTTGCAAGAGAAAGTTGAGAGTAAATATGCGCAAGAAAAAGATAATTCGGGTGAATGGAAATCAAGAATAAGGAGCGAGGAATGTTAATATGGATGTTGGAAGAATGGAGGCAGATGTTTCATGAAGGTGTCTCTGTGTTAATGTAATGGAGAAGCGAAAAGTCACAGAACAGATGGAGAAAATAAAGCGACATTTTTTGGAAAATATTAGGAAGAGGCTTAGAGCTGAGTTGAATTGAATATAGAATGTAGCCCAAAGGCCAAGCACTGGGACCTTTGAGGTCATTCAACGCTGAAATGGAAATTGACAGTAAAATGTTTGGAAGGTGTAACAGGAGGAAAACCTCAAAGCAGTTGCACTAAGAATCAATTGTTAGGAGAGCGTTGAGGAAAGTAAGATGGAAGTCAGAGAATATGAAAGGAGGTACAGTAAAAGGAACGAAAGGAGTTGCAGTTAGGGGTCGAAGGCACGCTCCAAAGAACCTTAAGTAATGCCTACAGTGCACCGCATGAGGTTCACTAATGGCACTACCCTACGGGGAGGAAGAGGCTTCGGGTGTCGATTAAAGCAAAATGGAAATGTATGAGGGAATTGCAGAGCTAACTCCGTTTATGGATTGAAAGTGTGGTTATCGGTTGCAAATAAACGAAAGAAGGTGGAAACCTTCCATAAGAACTATTTGCGTATTGGTTGGGCTGTAAGAAGAATAATCATGGTGAGAAATGTGGAGATGTAGAAATGAAGAATAAAACTTTTATATATTGGTAAGGATCCGTTATTGAACTGGTATATGAGCTTATTTCTTATATTTATACATTTATATATGTATATATAAGTATATAAATATATATACTGAATATATATATTCATATTTATTTATATAAATATATACTCTATATACTGTATATATATATTTATATTTATTTATATAAATATATACATATATATATACTGTATATATATATATATATATATATATATATATATATATATATATATATATATAAATATATATATATATATATATATATATATATATTTATATTTATATACATAAATAAATATATATATATTTATATATTTATAAATCACATAAATAAATGCATATATATTTATATATGCTTAAAAAGTCACAGAAAAATGGGATATATATAATACTTATATATACATATATATATATATATATATATATATATATATATATATATATATATATATATATATATGTATAACTGAATCACAGTGAAAATATGGAACGTGATGAATATATAAATAAAGATAAAATCCGCGAAGGAAACGGAAACACTGGAGTGCTGCGAGGCCTTACGTCACTAGTGTCGAAAGGCCTCGCAGCACTTCAGTGTTGAATGAGTGTGGTTATCGGTTGCAAAACAGAAGGTGGAACGTTTCTTCGTGGATTTTATCTTTTATATATATGTGTGTGTGTGTGTGTGTGTGTGTGGGTGAAGCTATAGCTGAATTCTGAAAAGGGAAAGCAGCTGGAAGCGTAAAGTTCTGGGATAAGAACTTGACGCTAAATGACTGAGGAATGGCTGATGTTTGCAGGTCATACGGCTCTGATGGAGGATAGTGAAGAGAAGCTACAGAAACCAGTGAAAGAGCTTGAAAGTCTTTGCAAGAGAAAGTTGAGAGTAAATATGCGCAAGAAAAAGATAATTCGGGTGAATGGAAATCAAGAATAAGGAGCGAGGAATGTTAATATGGATGTTGGAAGAATGGAGGCAGATGTTTCATGAAGGTGTCTCTGTGTTAATGTAATGGAGAAGCGAAAAGTCACAGAACAGATGGAGAAAATAAAGCGACATTTTTTGGAAAATATTAGGAAGAGGCTTAGAGCTGAGTTGAATTGAATATAGAATGTAGCCCAAAGGCCAAGCACTGGGACCTTTGAGGTCATTCAGCGCTGAAATGGAAATTGACAGTAAAATGTTTGGAAGGTGTAACAGGAGGAAAACCTCAAAGCAGTTGCACTAAGAATCAATTGTTAGGAGAGCGTTGAGGAAAGTAAGATGGAAGTCAGAGAATATGAAAGGAGGTACAGTAAAAGGAACGAAAGGAGTTGCAGTTAGGGGTCGAAGGCACGCTCCAAAGAACCTTAAGTAATGCCTACAGTGCACCGCATGAGGTTCACTAATGGCACTACCCTACGGGAAGGAAGAGGCTTCGGGTGTCGATTAAAGCAAAATGGAAATGTATGAGGGGATTGCAGAGCTAACTCCGTTTATGGATTGAAAGTGTGGTTATCGGTTGCAAATAAACGAAAGAAGGTGGAAATCTTCCATAAGAACTATTTGCGTATTGGTTGGGCTGTAAGAAGAATAATCATGGTGAGAAATGTGGAGATGTAGAAATGAAGAATAAAACTTTTATATATTGGTAAGGATCCGTTATTGAACTGGTATATGAGCTTATTTCTTGTATTTATACATTTATATATGTACAGTATATATAAGTATATAAATATATATACTGTATATATATATTTATATCTATTTATATAAATATATACATATATATATATTTATATAAATATATACATATATAAATATATACTCTATGTATAGTATGTATATATATATATATATATATATATATATATATATATATATATATATATATATATATATATATATATATATATATATATATATATATATATATATATATATGTGTGTGTGTGTGTGTGTGTGTGTGTGTGATTTTTATCACACCGTGATTCATATACAATCAGTAAGCTACAAACCAGGAGTCACAATAGATGCACGTGACTTCAGTGTATAAGCGAATCCCACAGGAAAATGGGAGAGGCTTATACTTATATATATATATATATATATATATATATATATATATATATATATATATATGTATATATATATATATATATATATATATTTATGTTTATATATATAAATAAATGCATATATAATTATATATGCTTAAAAAGTCACAGTAGACGCACGTGACTTCAGTGTATAATGCTGAATCCCACAGGAAAATGGGATTCGCTTATACTTATATATATATATATATATATATATATATATATATATATATATATATATATGTGTGTGTGTGTGTGTGTGTGTGTGTGTGTGTGTGTGTGTGTTGTGTTTGTGTGTGTGAGTGTGGGTGTGTGTATGTGTGTATTCAGAGTAAATTTGAGGCTGCTATTGATTTTCAGTTATAAAGACTAAACACGATATGACTCCCTTAGAAGAGAGAGAGAGAGAGAGAGAGAGAGAGAGAGAGAGAGAGAGAGAGAGAGAGAGAGAGAGAGAGAGTTCGCTTCTCTTTTAATGATGGTAAATTCTCCAATCATCCTTTGCTCCGTTTTAAGAAGAAAAGCTCACAAATAACGCTGCCGTGACAATTATTTTCTGAGGACAGTGAATAGTGGCGGAAACGATGATAACTGGGAGGAGAAATAACGGCGGGGGGGGGAGTAGTGATAATAAGTGATGAGGCAGTTCCGGGACTGAAGGACCTGTAAGAGTGTGATTGATTTTATTTTGATGAGAATTCATCGCATTTTCTGTTAAGCTTACTGACAGTAAATTGTACTTTGCATCTTTGAATAAAATCCTAAACAATGCATTTATATTTCAATGAAAAATAACAATGTATGGAAGCATAATAATAAAAATTAATTGTAATTTGTATTCTTAAACAGACTAAAAAAAAACAATACATTCCACACGGTGTGAGGCACCAAGTCAAAGAACCCAAAATAACAAAAGCGTGACAACAGGGCTTCCGGAAAAGCGGACATCACCAGAACGTTAAATAACAGATGCCACTCAAATGATCGCTCCGTCAGCGAGCGTGGATTGGAAATTTCAGTCGCTGAAAACAGCAGAAGAAGAGAAGCTCTTACAAGTGTCGTCAAGAATGAATAGGTTACAGACGACCAAGAAACAGACGAAGAAGCGACAGACTTAACTCGATTTACGTCTCGTTTGTGGGGGCGTGTTTTGTCTGACTCGGAGAGCCGGTGTGGTTCTTGCTGTTCAGAGCGTACTGAGATTGAAAAAAAAAAATCTCATATACAGCACTGTTCATAAATGAATTGGATCTTGTAATGGAAACTAAGCAGTTTGGAATAAATGTCTCGTACAGAGCTGATTATAAAATTTAAAAAAAATTTGAGATGTTCATGGAAACTAGACCCTAATGATCGTAGCACTTCTTAATTCTGCTCGTCATACAGCCAAGCAAAGTGTTTCTAAAGAGAGAGAGAGAGAGAGAGAGAGAGAGAGAGAGAGAGAGAGAGAGGTTCAACTAAAGAAAACAGATATACATATATAACTGGATTGGATCTTGTAATGGAAACTAAGCAGTTTGGAATAAATGTCTCGTACAGAGCTGATTATAAAATTTTAAAAAAATTTGAGATGTTCATGGAAACTAGACCCTAATGATCGTAGCACTTCTTAATTCTGCTTGTCATACAGCCCAAAATAACAAAGTGTTTCAAAGAGTTTCTAAAGAGAGAGAGAGAGAGAGAGAGAGAGAGAGAGAGAGAGAGAGGTTCAACTAAAGAAAACAGATATACATATATAACTGGATTGGATCTTGTAATGGAAACTAAGCAGTTTGGAATAAATGTCTCGTACAGAGCTGATTATAAAATTTAAAAAAAATTTGAGAAGTTCATGGAAACTAGACCCTAATGATCGTAGCACTTCTTAATTCTGCTTGTCATACAGCCAAGCAAAGTGTTTCTAAAGAGAGAGAGAGAGAGAGAGAGAGAGAGAGGTTCACCTAAAGAAAACAGATATACATATACTTATTCCATTTCATGGAAATAATGCTCTCATCTGCACACTGCAGAAATTTGACGCACTTCCTTGATTTGTCAGCAGTTTTCTTCCGTGTACCAAGAATTCTATGCGTCTGTCGTGGATGCGTCTAATCTCCAGTTTCTTAAGCCACCCTATCCAGTAGCCTTTGACGTCGTTCCGATTTCTTATGAATTTCTAGCAACTCATTCATTCTCTTAATCGTAAGAATTGTTTTCTTTTGTAAGTTTTGGTCATTTCTAGTCATCTAATTCTGTATGAAAAGAATTATATATTTATTATATATAATATATTTATATATATATATATATATATATAGTATATATAGATTATATATGAAAATATATATATATATATATATATATATATATATATATATATATATATATATATATATATATATATATATATATATATACATATATACATGTTTGTGTATATGATATACACATGTATATATATATATGTATATATACATATATATTTATAATTCATGCATTCCAACCTTGACCTCCTTAGATGCACCAAGTTGCTTTTCAATCTTTTGCAGACGTCCAGCTAAAACAGACACAGGCAAAACAACAACAAAGTCATAAAAAGGAAGGACAACAAAACCTGGTAGAAAAAGCACACAAACAAACAAATAAAATTAAGCAAATAAATGAACAGAAAGAAGGCAAAATGAAAGACATCTGTTCTCCAGAAAACCTCTGCATGACATCATTAAACTAAAGCTACATTACTGATTATAAAGATTCCTCTTCTTTGACTTCTATATAAAAAAGATAATTTCAACTTTTGATGACGCGTTGCTAATTATGAACTTTAACGAGCCTAAAAATTCCAGCAAAGTTTGTTCTCTTGAAAAACACAGTCCGCGTGGTTAGGCTTTTTTTTTTTTGTTTACTTTTTACAGAGTTAATTAGCCGAAGTTTCTTTGGTTCGACAACAAAAATTCATCCAATCTGTCAACATAGGAAAAAGATTTCTATTACCCATTTATCACCCTTATTTCTAAGCTATTTATTTACCGCATAGTTAAAAAAGTAGATTTAAATAAAAACAAGTAAAAAATGCGCCGAACTTTCTTTGACGCAATCAAGGCCACCGAAAATAGATCTATCTTTTGGTGGTCTCGCTATAATGCTCTATGAAACGCGGCCCATGAAATTTTAACCACGGCCCAGTGGTGGCCTGTCCTATATCGTTGCCAGATGCACGATTATGGCTAACTTTAACCTTAAAAAAATAAAAATTATTGAGGCTAGAGGGCTGCAATTTGGTATGTTTGATGACTGGACGGTGGATGAGCAACATACCAAATTGCAGCCCTCTAGCCTCAGTAGTTTTTAAGATCTGAGAGCGGACAGAAAAGTGCGGACAGAAAAAAGTGCGGACGGACAGACAAAGCCGGCACAATAGTTTTATTTTACAAAAAAACTAAAAAGGGGTAATAATGATATTATATGAATATTTTTCTTTTATCATACGCCTTTTCTCCTTTTTTTAGGGGGGGCCTAAAACTCTCCGGTTTTCAGGTAGGTCTACGGATGAGGTTGCCAGCCCTATAGCCTTGTCTTGACCTCAGCTGATCACCGTAAAGTTGAGATTTACCACCTCTCTGTCTGTCAGTCAGTCTGTCAGTCTCTCTCTCTCTCTCTCTCTCTCTCTATATATATATATATATATATATATATATATATATATATATATATATATATATATATACACATGTATATGTATATAAATGAATATATATATACAAATATATATATATATATACATACATGTATATGTATATAATGAATACATATATACAAATTATATATATATATATATATATATATATATATATATATATATATATATATATATATATATATATATATATATATATATATATATATATACATACACACACACACACACACACACACACACACACACACATATATATATATATATATATATATATATATATATATATATATATTTGCATACATGTACATATTAATATAGAAAAAGAGTGAACTCTGGAGCGAGAGAACGCGGGAATACGGCTTAGTTAAACAAAGGATTCCATTGCCTTTTCATCACAGAAGTAAGTTCGTTAACCTGTACCACTATTTTAGGGCTTTTCCGCCAAATTTCTCTTCGATCCCCTGAAACCTTTCGGGAAATTACACGTGCCACGGAGTGTGTCCATTGAATGAAATGTCTCTATTTGAATGAGATCGTATTCACTCATCCTTGAAAGAATAACCTTGTGTCTTACGAGATGATGATATCATGAATAACCAAACAGATATACATGATGTCTCGATGTCATACGGAAGACAGCAAACATTCTCCAGCGAATTAATGAATGATACGTTGACTTGTAGTATTAAAAAATGCTCATGGTGGCATGAGTCTTGAAATGGAGAAACAATTCCACAGTTATGTATGGGTAGATATATTTTTAAAAATAAATCTCTATAGAGAGCTTTCGGGAATCTGTTCGAACAGATTCCCGGATTCTCTCTGTAGAGATTTATTTTTAAATATATGTACCCATACGTAACTTTGGATTTGCTTCTCCACTTATAGTATACAAAAATGCAATACATTATCGGACTTGAATTATTTGAGGCTAACAGAAAACACGCTGTCAATATAATATTGGATATACATTTAGTTGACTCTGTGCCAGCACGGACTCTTCCTTCAAAGCAGGCAGACTGATGAGACGAGATGTCTTCGACATATTTATGACGAAATATTTCTTCAACTAGCTTATTCATTCACTTTATTCACTGAGATTAAGATAACGAAATCCTGGCATGATTTACAATGAGTCAGTCTGCAAGAACCCCAAGATGAATATGACCTCGTAATCTTCAATTTAAAATGCAAAATTACCAAGTTAATTATAATGCCTTTCTGAATATGTTAAGATTGTTGTGGCTTTCGCTTGCAGTTTCATTATTATTATTATTATTATTATTATTATTATTATTATTATTATTATTATTATTATTATTATTATTATTATTATTATTATTATTCCTAAGAGATTCACAATCTGGTGAAAAATGCTTGTGTAATAAAAATCCACAATTATACAATAAATTTGACATGGTAAGGTAATACAGTATATAGCAAATTTTAAAAATTGCAGTACAATTTAATATATAATTGTGGATATTTAGTACACAATTATTATTATTATTATTATTATTATTATTATTATTATTATTATTATTATTATTATTATTATTATTATTATTATTATTATTATTATTATTATTGCTGTTGTTATTTTTGTTTCTTAATCGTAAAAAAAACTGAGAAATTAGGAGATTTGCAGTCACATCTGAATTATAACTTATCTTTTATATCATGTGCATTGCGTACATCATTTAAAATTCAGTGCTTCATGAACGTGTAGATAAAAATAAGGCAAAGATAAAAAATTTTAAAAAATTACTGAAAATAAAAATTAAATACACTCAAATACTCAGTTTTTCCCTATGGTAAAATAAAAATGCAGTCAATAAGTAATAATTACTGCAATTTAAATCAAGTCATAATTAATAATTATAAACTGTACATCATAGGAAAGACAAAAAATCGTAGATTTTCATGATGAAAACACTAATAAATTTCTTAGTACCTCATTTTTAGGGAACTTCTTCAATAGTATTATAAATAGATTTTTATCTCCAGCTTTTTCATTCTCTTTTAACCTGTTGCAAAGAGTTAAAACTTTTTAACTTTGAGGAGATATGAAAATGTATGTGTCGGCATCAACATAGAGTAAAGTGTAGATGAAAATATATAATGAATTAAGAGAAATAAAGAATAGATAGGAGTCTACATAAACACGCATTTATATATATATATATATATATATATATATATATATATATATATATATATATATATATATATATATATATATATATATATATATATATACACACACATATATATATATATATATATATATATATATATATATATATATATATATATATATATATATATATATATATATATATATATATATATATATATATATATATATATATATATATATATATATATATATATATATTATTCTTATACATTAGAGCATATAAGTTTTTGTCATATTCAGTTTACTTGAATTAGTTGCTTGACCTTATAAATTCCACTGATACATTCCTTCGTAACAACATGATAAATATATGTATATGCATATATGTATATGTATATATGTGTGTGTATGTGTGTAATAATAGCGAACTAAAGCAAAAATCATTAAGTTTATACATTGGTGATAACTGCGCTTTAAAGAGTTCACATCCTTAGGTATCCATAAAAATATATTTTAGTAAACACCAGCCATCCGCCACTGAACATTCGTATGTCAGGTTTAGCGTACGCTACGCTTGGCTACGTTCCAATAAGCAAACAAAAAGAGTGGGAACATTATAAGCAGAGACAAGCGTTTGTTTGTGACACTAACTCTTATTTGATGTTTCATTTATCCAAATGACTCCCACGGTGATGAAGGACACAGAAGACGTTTCTTTTTGCATGTATACTGTTATGTTTAATTGAGAGAGAGACAGACAGACAGACAGACGACGTGGTGCGCACATACTTTGATGTAATAATGTTTCGCAGTTGTTTTATATGAATGTAAATTATTGCATGCAAATACTGGTTTTATATCCTACTTAAAAGTGCAACGAGCATTCATGATAGTGCGGCTGATAATGCGTGTGGCCTTGCAATCTTTCGAATGAGTGACAAACAGCCACTCCGCAATGGTTGCGCAAAGCATATCCCAGATTTGCTGACAAACAACAAACAAAAATAGCAAGCTCGATTTCAGTTGTATTCATCATGTTTGAATTAAGGCTTGAGCTGAGATCCAGTTAAAAAATGTATATTCGATTTCATGATAATCCAAAGGCAGACTTCAAAAATGTCAAATTCCTTTGCTTCTTTTATTTGCATTTACTTATTCGCTTTCTTCGAGCCTGGGCAAGAAAAGGGCAGTAGGTTACTCGTCTCATAGGCCTACGCTCTAAATGAAAAATTTTAAAACCGTGACTATGAAAAAGGGCTGCAAAAAATCGACAAAGAACAACAACTACAAAAGGTAAAGCAAGTTAGTCATTTTTACAGTGGTGACTGACTGTGAACGAAATGCAGGTCATAGTGATGATGGTGATTCAAATCATTCTGTTTTCAGTCTATGAAGTGATGGTGCTGACTGATTCAACCTATTCTACTCTCTTCAAGAATATCTTCGGAATAAAAATATTAAAATCTGCTCTAGCAAGGAAATATTCTGAGAACTAACGGAAATATTTTCTTTCAAGAGTTGAGGAATTCGTAGCCTGTTCTAATTAATTCTGTCTTTTGGAATAAATTAAAGTCTTGAGTTTGTTCTCTCAAGAAAATATTCCGAAACAAATCATTAGAATATGTCCTTTCAGACAAAAACAGCTGGAATGAGTTTACTTCTATCCCTCAGACATGGGGAACTTTTTGTCGAATTTTCTTTCGCGCAAATTTTCGAAAACAGAAATCTATGATCTGTTGTTGCTAAAATTAGAATTCGCAGTCACTTATTTTAAGGAATTTTCTGAACACCTAATAGTCTGGAAACTTTAAAGCAATTTTTTTAAGTAAGAAAGCAAAAATTTCGAAGTATGTTTCTATCAAAAAACTTCGAAAAAAGTTAACATAGTTTACATCCTTTAGAAAAATAATTAGCCATTGGCGTTTCAAATAAATCTTCAAAAGCAAACGTTCAAAACTTGTTGATTTAATAAAAAAAAATCCTTACTTAGAGGGAAAAATCGAAGGTGACTTGAAGTAAACTCCAACCAAAATTCAGAGGACCAAGATGACGATTGTGTTGAAGGCGATGGAAAAAGGAAGAAAGATGCCTGTGCTCTCCTGAAGGTAAGTACCAACTCGGCGGATGCTGCTGGGGAATGCAGACGTCTCTGTCTCTCACTCTTCCTCCCTCTCTCTCTCTCTCTCTCTCTCTCTCTTTCTCCCTCTCTTCTCTCTGGCAGCCCGCGATCAGGAGTGACAGAGGAGGAGGCTGTGGGGTCCCGACGCTTCCAGAGGTGAAATGCGAGTGTGACTGCCGAGAGAGTTTCCGCTCTCTGATTTCCCCTCTCTCTCTCTCTCTCTCTCTCTCTCTCTCTCTCTCATACACACAGACATACACACGTTCCCACCTTACCTTGATCTCTCTCTCTCTCTCTCTCTCTCTCTCTCTCTCTCTCTCTCTCTCTCTTCTCTTTTTAACACCGCCCACGCAGTTTCATAAATCATATTTTTTTCTTGTGTATTGTTTTTTTGCTCTCTCTTTCTCTCTCTCTCTCTCTCTCTCTCTCTCTCTCTCTCTCTCTCTCTCTCTCAATTTGATGTATTAATATGAAAACGGAGAGAGGCATTACATTTCCATGACAGGTATTTGACAGATCATCATACAGACTAATCTGAAGAACTGTCAAATAATTCTTTTGCGTTAAACACGGTGTGCTGATAAACTTATGACACGAGATACATATATATATATATATATATATATATATATATATATATATATATATATATATATATATATATACACACACACATATATATATATATATGTATATATATATATATATATATATATATATATATATATATATATATATATATATATATATATATATATATATATATATATATATATATATGATATATGAGCGTATGTATGACGTGTATACGTCTTATGTGTGTGGCGAAAAAAAAAAAGGATATTAGCGAAACACGAAGAGACCGACTCCATACGACGATAAAACTGAGGTCATAGGAGTAGATAAACCGATGGCGCTCTTAAGTCCAATGTGGAGAGATATTCAAAACCATCATTATCTGAGGTAACGTGAAACAACCTTGCTTCAACCTCAATTGCAGCTCCTCGACTCACAGTCAAGTGACCCTTCAGAGCTGGAGGAGTTTCATTTCTTAGGCCTGAAGCGCCTTGGTATGGTGAATGGGAATTTCTGAAGTGTCAGTAAGGACAGTCTTTTGTTGTAGCGTCCTATATCGTCCCCGGGTAAATTTCCATTTGTTCATGTATGGAACATTTGATGTACTGGCTACTAAGTTACCTCAGTTAATAATGTTGGTGTCTCGCAAGTGTATCTTGACGGTCTTTGTTTTTATTTATTCTATTTAAAAAAAATTTTTTTGAGAATGAACGTATAAATGCCACGTGTAATTGTGTGAGGATTAAACGTTATTATTTGTCTTACTGTCTGAATAAAACTTTAATACCAGCTATTGCATTACATTGGAAATATTATCATCCATGTTATTACATAATTAGTTATTCTATCACCGACTTCAAACTTGTAAAAAAGTAAAAAAAAAAAAAATGAAATAAAAGAGAAGAATAAATATGATAAAGTCAGTCTTTATTTTCCTGTGGCAAAGATTCAACTGGCTGTTGTCTTTTCCAAGGAGACAGCATCACTCCATGACCCAATCTGTTACTAGATATTCGACTCCGATAACGTACACATGATGTCATTCGATCTGTGTACGGCTGAAGGGAATGCATTAAGTCAAAGCTGTAGGTGAGAGGAAGATATACAATGGCGCCTGAGAGGTTCCAGAAGATGCCTCTGGACGCTGGAACTGATTGCTCCTATTCAAATTTAACTCAGGGATATTACTCAGTTTCAGAAGTAAAGAGATATTAGGGATTTTCATTTTGTCATGAAATTTCACACTGAAGGCTTTTTTTTTTGTTTTTTGTTCTAACATAGGATATTTCGGTACTTTCCTAGGATTCATATTGATTGAAACTCAAGATTTTTATTTTATAACGAGATTACACACTGAAGGCCTTTTTCTTTGTTCTAACACAGGATATTTCGGTTCTTTCTGGTTCATATTTACTGAAATTCAAGCTCAGCTGAAAACGCATGCTAAGTTAACTTTATAAATTTGTCTCAGCCTTCTCTGGAACAATCAAGAGATACTACCAAACTTAGCCTAACCTAACCTGGTTGTGGGAGGGAAGAGGGGTTGGGGGATGGTTGTATGAGGTACTCCCTCTTCCCTGGTACTGATTATGGAACGGCCCAGTTTCCTTTTAATGTCATTTTTTTTTCATGGAAATTCCTCAACTTACAATTTTTTCTAGGTAGGAAATCGTAATGCAAAAGTAGATATCTAAGTTTGCTATTTGGTAATATGAAAAAAGAAAATTATAGAAATCCTAAGAGATGAAATTTGATATTAATCTTTTCCTTTTCTAATTTCATTCTAAGAATGCTATGTGGTGCCATAATGACATATAAAAGCCAAAACGCTAAGAATTTAGAATCGAAACGTAACTACTTAATTCGGAAAGGTATAAAATCAACGGATGCAGAATGAAAACATCAGTTATTTGAGCAACAGCGGCAGTTCACAGGTCATGCACTGACTCCGTCCAATCAACGGAGGGACCAGTCACTCAGTCGTCAGCTGGTGGCAAGAGGAAGACCCGATATAGGTGAAGACTTTCATATGCGCCCTTGAAGACTAAATTCTTAATGAAAATTCCTCCCGGAAGGCTGGCACGTCGCCATTCTTTTAATGAAGCGCCCGATTTGCTAGTTTATTGCATTTATTTTCTTTTATGTTGCTTAGACAGTAATTAATTAGGATGTGAAAAGCTCTTTCGTTGCGAATTAGTTATCGAGGTATGGAGATGAAAATCAATGGAGCTGAAAGAGTGAGTCCTCTGAAAAAAGAATAGGAAGAAAGGAAATTTAGCCTTCATATTAAAATTGCAAAGCGAACAAAGGACTTATTTCTTTCTCAGGGAAAAGTGATATATATACAGTATATATATATATATATATATATATATATATATATATATATATATATATATATATATATATATATATATAAATTCAGGCGAAGATATATGAAGGCATACAGCGGGGTCCACAAAACACATAAAAAAAGGCCATAATTTATTTATGAGACGTTTCGCACATGTACTATGTGCATCTTCAATCTGCAAATATAACAAATTTCGTTAAAATTTACAAAAACTATTTTAAAAGATAAAGTTAAAAGGAAAAAATTATTTACAAAAATTAAAATTAATAAAACTTGAAAGGTATACAGTAAAAGAAACCAGTGCTGAACAAACCATTCAAAGGAGGAGGAGAAGAACGAATGACCAAGACCTGACCCCACCCTACGACTTCAGTTATGCTAGATAAAGAGGAGAAGGGAAACGTTAGAGTTCAAAGACGGAACAAGCCGTTTGATGTATATGACTCAAGGGTGGTTAGGTAATCACTATGGCTTGTTCCACCAATAATAGAGAAATGTTTTTATTTATTTCGATTTTACATATGGAGGCATGATTCTTTATATTAGAAAATTCTGGTTTACTCAGTTTTCTGACCGTTCTAAAAACTGTATCCCACATGGCTACAATATCTCACCTGCAGTAACCTACGGCAAGATCCAACATAGATACCGGGACATCCCGGGCACTTGAATTTATAAATAACGTTAGATCTCATGAAGGTCTGCAGTTTGTCCTTGTAACCAAAGAATACACCGATCTTGAGTGGATTGATTGGGATCAATTGTATCTTAAGGCAGCCAAATTCCTGTTCAATTATTTGTTTAAGTTTGGCTGAAAACTTGTTGTCAAAAATAAACGGGATTGTTGCATATATATTTTTCTTTAAGACATTATAAGAGGGTGACGGATTAGAGAAGTGTTGTGACAGTAGTCTGTTAATGACTTTAAAAACCAAATTTTCAGGATAGGAGTTCTGTAAGAAAAATTTGACTAAAAATAAAATCTCGATATGAAAAAGAGGCCAACTCGAAGAATAACGAAGAGCCCTATAAACTAAAGTGTATATGGAATTTTAGCTTAAAGTTCTTAAAACATGAACTATAGAAGTTGTTAGCAAGTCCAGTGTATGTTTTTTCCTATACACAAATGTAGTGAATTCACCATTGTCTCTGCTGACATTGATATCTAAAAAAGGTAAAGAGTTGTTGCTTTCTTTTTCCATGGTAAAGTTTATATTTTGATGTTGCTTATTAATATGGTCCAGAAACATCTCTATGCCAAGGTTCCTAAACAACGCAAAAGTGTCATCAACATATCTTCTATAATAGACAGGTTTACACATCCGGACAGTTAGTTAAAAAGGTTTCTTCTAAAAAAGCCATAAAAATATTAGCAAACACAGGTCCCAATGGGGAGCCCATGGCAACTCCATCGACCTGCGAAAAGAGCTGACCATTAAAAACAAACATTGAGTCTTGCACAGCAAGCTCAAGAAAAGTCTTAAAAAGTTGTCTGTTAAAACCATGAAAAACTACACGATCGTTATAAAAAATCTTGTCTAAAATAATGTTGATGGTTTCATTCAGAGGCACATTTGTAAAAAGAGATTCTACATCGAAGCTTGTCATGTGTAGATCACCATCTTGTAGGACTATTTGTTTCTGGAACTCATAACCATTTATAAGTGAAAATTGGTTGTAAGCGAACTCATTCAGTAACGAAACAAGGTATTTTGATATGGTATAAGAAGGGCTGTTATAGGCTGCCATGATAGGTCTGATAGAACTCCTTCCTTATGTATCTTAGGGAGGCCATAGAGAATGCTAAAAGAAGAACCTGTCACAAATAGTTTCTGATAAGTAACCTCATCTAAAATACCCTCATTTTTTAATTTTCTCAAAAACCTGTTAATTTTATCTTCTCTTTTATAAATGTCCAAGAAGTTTGGTTCTCCATGTAATTGAAATTTGGTGTTGTCTGCAAGAATGTTATTAACCTTATCTATATATTCTTGTTTATTAAGAAGCACAACACCTTTTCCTTTATCTGGTTTACAAATGACCAAACTATCCCGTTTACCTAGTTTCTGTAAGATATTCAAATCCTCTTTCCTGAAGAACGGGGTCCAAGACACTTTTAATTTGGTATAAGTCTTATGTAAGAGAAAAGATAGCTTATGTTGTAAACCACTTAAGTCATTGACCAAATTTAAACCCTAGAGTCTCTGAAAAAGCATTTTGAAGGGAAAAAGAAGTCTGCATACTTAGGTCTGTAGGATGGTAAACAAAAGTCCAAGCCAAACGATAACAAGAACTCCTCTCTTTTGGAGAGAACATAGTTAGAAAAATTAAAAATACAGTAATTTCTATTATTAAAATTAGGATAACAACACCTAGGGCTTTTAGTTTCTTTTGATGACGTAACTGTACAGAGGAGACGTAATCATTTACAAAATCATAAAAAAGTTTCTGATACAAAAACGGTCAATAATTGTTAAATATTGAAATAGTTGATCTCGTAGCTGGCAGACAGTCGTATGAGTACTCTCAATAAGCTTTTGCTTGGTCTCAATCTCCTTCTTAAGTAGCTCGTCCAGGGCGTTTTTGTAGAATTCACTGCGATATAACGAGGTCTTGTAGAGCTTGAATCTGACGAACTTCGGGTGTACTCCATTTAGAAGACAGTATTGTAAGAAATCCAAGTCACATTTGGCTTTTTCTTCCTTTAAGGTCAATTTCTCCAACTTCCTAATTTTAATAATAGAAATTACTGTATTTTTAATTTTTCTAACTATGTTCTCTCCAAAAGAGAGGAGTTCTTGTTATCGTTTGGCTTGGACTTTTGTTTACCATCCTACAGACCTAAGTATGCAGACTTCTTTTTTCCCTTCGAAATGCTTTTCAGAGACTCAAGGGTTTAAATTTGGTCAATGACTTAAGTGGTTTACAACATAAGCTATCTTTTCTCTTACATAAGACTTATACCAAATTAAAGTGTCTTGGACCCCGTTCTTCAGGAAAGAGGATTTGAATATCTTACAGAAACTAGGTAAACGGGATAGTTTGGTCATTTGTAAACCAGATAAAGGAAAAGGTGTTGTGCTTCTTAATAAACAAGAATATATAGATAAGGTTAATAACATTCTTGCAGACAACACCAAATTTCAATTACATGGAGAACCAAACTTCTTGGACATTTATAAAAAGAGAAGATAAAATTAACAGGTTTTTGAGAAAATTAAAAAATGAGGGTATTTTAGATGAGGTTACTTATCAGAAACTATTTGTGACAGGTTCTTCTTTTAGCATTCTCTATGGCCTCCCTAAGATACATAAGGAAGGAGTTCCTATCAGACCTATCATGGCAGCCTATAACAGCCCTTCTTATACCATATCAAAATACCTTGTTTTGTTACTGAATGAGTGAACTTACAACCAATTTTCACTTAAAAATGGTTATGAGTTCCAGAAACAAATAGTCCTACAAGATGGTGATCTACACATGACAAGCTTCGATGTAGAATCTCTTTTTACAAATGTGCCTCTGAATGAAACCATCAACATTATTTTAGACAAGATTTTTTATGACGATCGTGTAGTTTTTCATGGTTTTAACAGACAACTTTTTAAGACTTTTCTTGAGCTTGCTGTGCAAGACTCAATGTTTGTTTTTAATGGTCAGCTTTTTTCGCAGGTCGATGGAGTTGCCATGTATATTCCCTATTGGGACCTGTGTTTGCTAATATTTTTATGGCTTTTTTTAGAAGAAACCTTTTTAACTAACTGTCCGGATGTGTGTAAACCTGTCTATTATAGAAGATATGTTGATGACACTTTTGCGTTTATACAAGGAACCTTGGCATAGAGAGATGTTTCTGGACCATATTAATGTGCAACATCAAAATATAAACTTTACCATGGAAAAAGAAAGCAACAACTCTTTACCTTTTTTAGATATCAATGTCAGCAGAGACAATGGTGAATTCACTACATCTGTGTATAGGAAAAAACATACACTGGACTTGCTAACAACTTCTATAGTTCATGTTTTAAGAACTTTAAGCTAAATTCCATATACACTTTAGTTTATAGGGCTCTTCGTTATTCTTCGAGTTTCCTTTTTCATATCGAGATTTTATTTTTAGTCAAATTTTTCTTACAGAACTCCTATCCTGAAAATTTGGTTTTAAAGTCATTAACAGACTACTGTCACAACACTTCTCTAATCCGTCACCTCTTATAATGTCTTAAAGAAAATATATATGCAACAATCCTGTTTATTTTGATAGCAAGTTTTCAGCCAAACTTAAACAAATAATTGAACAGAATTTGGCTGCCTTAAGATACAATTGATCCCAATCAATCCACTCAAGATCGGTGTATTCTTTGGTTACAAGGACAAACTGCAGACCTTCATGAGATCTAACGTTATTTATAAATTCAAGTGCCCGGATGTCCCGGTATCTATGTTGGATCTTGCCGTGCCAGGTTACTGCAGGTGAGATATTGTAGCCATGTGGGGATACAGTTTTAGAACGGGTCAGAAACTGAGTAAACCAGAATTTTCTAATATAAAAGAATCATGCCTCCATATGTAAAATCGAAATAAATAAAAACATTTCTCTATTATTGGTGGAACAAGCCATAGTGATTACCTAACCACCCTTGAGTCCTTATACATCAAACGGCTTGTTCCGTCTTTGAACTCTAACGTTTCCGCGCTCCTCCTCTTATCTAGCATAACTGAAGTCGTAGGGTGGGTCAGGTCTTGGTCATTCGTTCTTCTCCTCCTCCTTTGAATGGTTTGTTCAGCACTGGTTTCTTTTACTGTATACCTTTCAAGTTTTATTAATTTTAATTTTTGTAAATAATTTTTCCTTTTAACTTTATCTTTTAAAATAGTTTTTGTAAATTTTAACGAAATTTGTTATATTTGCAGATTGAAGATGCACATAGTACATGTGCGAAACGTCTCATAAATAAATTATGGCCTTTTGATGTGTTTTGTGGACCCTGCTGTATGCCTTTTATATATATATATATATATATATGTATATATATACTAAGAGATCACAAAAGTAAGCGCGTGATTTTGTTTATTAGCTGAAGCCACTGGGAAAGCTCAAATTGAAAGGACAGAGTGCCAAGTACTTTCGTGTTTTTTAACACATCTTCGGGGCCAAAATACACGAAAGTACTTGGCACTCTGTCGTTTCAATCTGAACTTTCCCAGTGGCTTCAGCTAATATATATTTGTATATTCTGTTATATTATATTATTTTCTCAGTTTTTGGTATCCTATGAATAAAAAGCCTATATACCGTATATTTTCACAGATAGCTTAATAAACCCTGCCAATAGGGGGAAAGGAATGTCGGTATTCTGATCCAAAGCAATTTAGTCATGATATTTACAAAAATCTCATACTAACATGTCACTAAAGCAACTAAAAAAATCTACGTTGATTTAAGTGTAAATGCATATTTAAATATATACATATATATATATATATATATATATATATATATATATATATATAAATATATATATTGTAACGGCTCGTTTCACCGTTACCAAAACTTACTCAAAAATTTCCAGTATCCATATAACCTCGATATGAAGTCCACAATAGGGTGGAATCATACCATAACTCAATAAACAAAGTGCAAGAATGAGTTCAGGGGGGGGAGTAAACAAACACCACGAAAAACCATAAATTTTATACAAAAATGAACAGATAGAAATTACACCTGAACCTCTTTAATACAAGTAATAAATGAATCACTTTCACTCGTAATAATAATCCAAAACACACCTACACTTAAGATAGATATTAAACACTCAAACAAAAATTAGGGGGCCCAGAAAGGAGGAGGAAGTCGAATAGAGAGAATAACCTAACAAATTACAAACTAAATTTCTTATAAATATACTTGTCATTTAATAGCCTCTGGAATGAATTATTTATATTCTTCACGAGGAATAAGCATATCCTCCACGTCTGGAGTAGAATAAGGTGGTTAACCAATTCAGGCCCAACCAAGCAGCCACAACAAATCCACAGCCGTGATCGATATAATTTAAAGGTATATAAACCTTACCATGGGATAGCGAGATCCCCCTGGCTTTCTAACTGTACCAGAGGTGGTGCGGTGAAGCAGAAAGGACCTCCCGATTGGATAAACCGGACAAGTCTTCCAAATTGAAGATGGCAGTGA
>NC_089746.1:8747194-8759694 GCF_040412425.1 Macrobrachium rosenbergii | reverse complement strand
AAGTTTCGCTCAACTTCCGCTAATTTGCTACTGTACAAGTCACCCACAGGTAACGAGACGCCCCTGATTGCCTCTTGTTATGCACGATGATTTGCTATGTGCTATAAGAAGGACTATAGAATAGCCATGAAAGAGGCAGAAGTGAACTGAAATAAAACAAGTAAAGTATGCGTCGAAGTTTCTTCGGCGCAATCGGGTTTTCTGTGCAGCCGCTACTGCGTATAATCGAGGCCACCGAAAATAGATCTATCTTTCGGTGGTCCTGGTATAATGCTGTATGAGACGCGGCCCACGAAACTTTAACCACGGCCCGGTGGTGGCCTGGCCTAATCTTTGCCAGATGCACGGTTATGGCTAACTTTAACTTTAAACAAATTAAAAACTAGTGAGGCTAGAGGGCTGCAATCTGATACGTCTGATGATTGGAGGGTGGGTAATCAAACATACTAATTTGCAGCCCTCAAGCCTCGGTAGTTTTTAAGATCTGAGGGCGGACAGAAAAAGTGCGGACAGAAAAAAGTGCGGACGGACAGACATAACCGGCGCAATAGTTTTCTTTTCAGAAAACTAAAGAGGGTTATTCATTTAAGAAAGAGAGAGACTCGGTCACTTTATTAATTTGTGTAACTCTTTTATTATCATTGTAAACGTTGCCGATTACAAGGCAATCCAGAGGACTGTTGTCACTATTCAGGAATACTTACCTTCTTTGCCTGTTAAATGCAATACCCCATGTACAATCCTCCTTCCTTTGTCCACACTGGGTCACAGATTTTACTATAAAAAGTATACCTTAGTTTAACCAGACCACTGAGCTGATGAACAGCTCTCCTAGGGCTGGCCCGAAGGATTAGATTTATTTTACGTGGCTAAGAACCAACTGGTTATAGGGTTATACGTTTTATTGTAGGGTCATGGAGATTATTATAAGGTCATTAAGGTTCCTTTGGGTCGGGAGCGTATTACAGGGTCACAGAGTTTACTGTAGGGTCACTGAGTTTCCTAAACGTCTTGGAGTTTACTATAGGCTCGTAGAGCCCAGTACAGGGTCATGGAATTTACTATAGGATCACTGACTTTACTAAAGGGCCACAGAGTTTATCATAGGGCCACAGAATTTACTATTAAGGTTCTACCTTCGTTTCGTTATCCTGTGCTGAGTCTATCTGAGAGAGTCAGTCAGTGGCTACAGAAGACTCAGCTAGTAGACCTATGAGAGCCTCCAAACACCCCGTCCCCAGATCACAGCATAAATGCATTTTATTTTTCTGTTTTAAATCAGATTTATCCATCGCTCTGTAGCGACAGTTTTAATCATGATTTCACTAGAATTCTCTCTTTTTTTTTTTTTTACGAAATTTCCACTTAGTTTCGTGGCCTTTTGTAACTTGAGTTAATGGAATATGTGCATTGTTTAACTGATACTAATAGCAGTTACAGTAATATTTGTAATGCTTCTAACTCATTATAAATATATGAATTAAACACAGTACCCATGGGAGGTTTCGAGGTCTTGTTCAGCTCTCATCTGCAACCAAAGGATTATAAAAAATACCCTCAAAATGTTTACTCATCTCGATTCACTTTTCCAAAATGTGTTTGTTTTTGTTTCTGTTATCTAGCGTAGCCGCCACTAATGATAACAATAATACAACAAACTAACAATAACAATAATAAAGCACAGATAGAAGCGTGGTATTGCCAAAGTTAACCTCTTAACTTTTTTGGCTGCCTCGGAGGGCAATGTCCGTGGCCCTAATTTGTCCATCAAACTTTAGAAAACCATTTTCGTCACTTACATCCGATGGACCTTCCCTGGTCAACAGGGCGCAATCGGTTGTTTAGTCTATTTGACTTGGGGTCCTTCCTAATTCATTAATATCTGAATGACATATTGTGAAATATATATATATATATATATATATATATATATATATATATATATATATATATATATATATGTATATATATATATATATATATACTGTATATATATGTATATGTGTATATAATAGATATAGATATATTTATATACATATATATATATATATATATACATATATATATATATATATATATATATATATATATATATATATATATATATATGAATATATATATGTATGTATATATGCACACATATAGATATAAATATATGTATAAATATATACATACACATATATATAATTTTATATATATATATATATATATATATATATATATATATATATATATATATATATATATATATTTTATAGTCAGGCAATGGTATAAAGACTACCAGTAGATATAGTCAACTAGCAAAAATACTCCACGGACAGAAAACGCAAAAGTACTGAAACCTCAAAGATTCTAACAATCAAAAAGACAGGTGCCATCAGCAATACCATCTTGCTAACGTATATAACGAACATATAATATAATATCAAATAAAATTGTGTCGTTACAGTTGTACATTTACAATTATAATTTAATCAGCAGTTGTAATTGATCAACGTTCTGCAATATATTTGGTACGCAAGTTTCAACAGCTGAAACCCTCTTTGACAGCTGCTGCCATCTACCGTTTGATCAGGAGAGGACTCAAGGATTCGTGGGAAGAAATTACCTCCAACTGTCATCAAGCTGCAAGTCTTTCACTGGAAAAACAGGACTGAGCTGATTATTAATAAGAGATAATGACCTTAATGAAGCCATAAAAAGCGAGAACTTTCGAGTTCGCTGGAAGGATTATGCTTTCCTTGTGTTGCTTGTCTTTAAAGGTGCATTAAGCCGTTTGTTATAGGTGAAGATCTTTGATTTTTTAATTTTGGTAGTTAGCTACTGGCTACGTATGTTATATTTGGCATGTAATACTGTCATACTGAAAGCGGACTGCAATGTGTTGCAATTCTACATTCAAATTGTGATTAGCGTCCAGATATACTGCATTATTCTCAGTTTTCAGCGAAGTCCAGTTCGACCCACGAAAAATAATAAGACTATAGACATTGCGGGGGGAGGGGGTGCTTTGGGCATTTCTGGGGAGCAACAGAGGAAGGTCCTTCGCCAGAACAGGGGACCCAGGGTTCCTTCGAATCCCAAGAGGATATAGCCTCTATTAGTCATTTTGATAGGATTCTGTTTCTCGTAATTCATTTTTTAGGTATTTTTATTTCCTATGATTGGTTTTTTATTTTTACTTCCAGTTACTATTTTTTTTACTTCCAGTGATTAATTTTGAGACTGAAATATGGCCGTCAGTGCACCTCGTGCGATACATTGTAGGCATCGCTTAAGGTTCTTTGCAGCGCCCCTTCCACCCCAGCTGCAACCCTTTTCATTCCTTTTACTTTACCTCCGTTCATATTTTCTTTCTTCCATATTCCTTTCCATCCTCTCCTAACAATTGATTCATAGTGCAACTGCGAGGTTTTTCCTCCTTTTACACCGTTCAAAACTTTTTACTGTCGATTTCCTTTTCAGCGCTGAATGACCTCACAGGTCCCAGCGTTTGGCCTATTCTATTCTAAAGCAAAGGATTAGCAGGGACCCAGTGGTTATATCCAAAGGACCGTGGACAAGATCAAGGAACAGAAGATATATAAACACGAGATCACTGGAATGAAAATCATGTCACAAGGGCACTTCGAGCATGAGAGCAGATGTTGTCATAATCCAGAGGCAGTATTGTGTAAATTGTTCACATGCAAGAATCTGCATATAACAAGATAATTGCATTAGGTTTTACCTAAAGGGTGTTTAACTCCTATTTTCATATGGAATGTGGTTGTTCGTCGATTAAATTATTATTATTATTATTATTATTATTATTATTATTATTATTATTATTATTATTATTATTATTCACAATAAATAATTGGTGTTTTTCAGAGGTTACCCATAAATGTGTATAAAGCCAAGTGAAGTAAACATCTCGCAAGATTTTCCTGTATCTGCAATGCTTTATTCTACTATCTGGAATGTTCTCATTTGCAATATCTTGCAAAATTTTCTGGCCATGAATCGCACATGTGTGCTACCCTTCCACAAATCACTTAAGCCCTCGAGACACCAGAAGACCTGTCAAACAATGACTCTGTCATTTGAATAACCACCAGGTCACGTTCGCTTCGATATTAGTCATTTCGGCTCTCGCCTTCAAAGGTGCATTATTGCTCTCTGGTTGATACTGGCATTGAACAATCACCTCCTATCCCAAATTACAGTGTGTAATTAGACGGGGGATGTGGCATTTCTGATGCTGTAATTCTCCGTCCATTTCATCATGAATAATTACGAATACAGTGAGATGAATACTTCAGTAATTTTATAAGAGTTTCGTATGTTTCCTCATGGACTATGCTAGATGTGTGTGTTCTTAATCCTAATTACACGTATGTGGTGAAACTGAATAATTTGTTAAAGGGACGTCAAAGAAGAATTAAGCTTATTTTCCCCCAGTCTATACCGGATGTGTATACATATATATATATATATATATATATATATATATATATATATATATATATATATATATATATACATATATACAATCATGAAGCTACAAATGTCGTTTAATATCCAATTCACGCTACTTCGGGAATTTCCCCGATGGGGAATTATCACCGAAGGGGAATTATAAGTGACAAATGGATCGAAACCCGGCAGTACCGATCCATTTATCACTTATAAATTCCCCTTCGGTGATTATTCCCCCATCGGGGAAATTACCAAAGTAGCGTGAATTGGATATTAAACGACATTTGTAACTTCATGATTGTATATAAATCACGGTGTGATAAAAAAAAATTTCGTATATACTATATATATACATATATAAATATATATCAATATGAATATAAGAAGGCCCATAAAACACTATTTGAACGTTGCAACCATATATTTCGAGCACTTCCCTCTGTGCTCCTGTTCACTGGTAAAATATGAACAGATGAAATGTTACAGGAGTATATATACAAAGCATATGTAGGTGTGGCATCAAGTCTCCGATGGCTCGCAGACCTGTTATCACCCTTTCTTGGAACCTTCTCATCCTCCCACGTCAAACATGCAGAGGATTTTATACACAAATTTGATAGTTTAAACATCCCCTCAAATAACATCTAATTGCTCAGCCTAGACGTCGAATCATTATTTACTAAAGTCCCGATCGCCGACGTGTTATCTTTTTTAGAGAGGAAGTTACAACCATATGAAGACCATTTTCCCCTTGGCATAGATAAAACTTTAAAACTTATCAACCTCTGTGTAACTAACAACGTGTTTTCTTTCAATGGTAATTTTTACAAACAAAAATTTGGCTGTAGCATGGGAAGTCCCCTATCACCCCTTCTAGCAAACTTGTACATTGAATTTTTCGAAACAGAAATTTTGTCTTCTATCAAACCCCGCAATATGATCTGACTTAGATACGTAGATGATATTTTTACTTTCTGGGACAATAGCTGGGGAGACTTTAATAAATTTTTAATAGACTAAATTCGCTAGTCCCTGCCATAAAATTCAAAACAGAATGAAACATAAAGCTTTAGGTTTGTTTTAATTTGAAAAAGAAAATTAAGAATAATACAATCTTTTATATTAATCTTTTGTATTATTTTTACATTTGTTTTTAACGTGTTTGTTTTAATTTTCATCTTATTTCATTTCATAAGAAAGGAAAAAGGAAGGAAAATTGCCGTTCCTAGATGTAGTGATCATAAGAGAACAGAACAAATACGCCTTCACAGTATACAGGAAACCCACTTTCGCTGTTTCCTAAATTCATTTCTTAAGCTACCACGATGTCTCCGTAAAGATCATGGTAGGGCGCAACTTATTCCTCACGGGGCTTAGAATATGTTCAAATGGGTACCTAGATAAAGAATTCAACACGATCCGCCAACACCTCACGCAACTGCTCTACCCACCCCACATTATCGAGAAGGCTATTAACAAAGCGAATAAAATATACTACAAAGGTCCCACTCACAACGGACAAATAGATTTTAACAACAAAATAAAGCTTCCGTACGAAGAAAACATCCAAAAACCCACAGAACAACTCAGGTCTAACAATCCTTTTATCTTCCATTATCCCTAATCCATCGGGAGCTCGCTCGTTAACGTATACTTAAATAAAAAAAAAGGGGAAGAAGCCGGAGTTTACAAGATTCTGTGTAGTAATTGTAACGAGATTTACGTGGGGGAGACGGGCAGGTCCCTTTCGCAAAGATTAACAGAGCACAAAAGGTCGGTACGGTATGCTTCGGAGAGTTCAGGAATTTTGCTACATATCAGGGACAGAGGCCATTCCATAAATTGGAGCGGGGCGGAGCTGGTTTTCAAAAGTAGCTGTCCGTACAAAAGAAAGATCCTGGAATCTGCTATCATCAATCAAACCAACAATATGAACTTGTCAGGAGGGCATTGGAAAACGGATGAAATCGACGGATCAATCCTTAAACCTCTTCTCAAACAGGTGCTCCAGGAAACACGACCACCAGACGGATCGCAAAACAGGAGTTAATGAGGCCAAAAACCACCAGGGAATTGTTTATTTTTCCCCCCCTTCTTGGGAACGGTCACTTGCATACCATCGGAGACTTAATGCCACACCTACATATGCTTTGTATATATACTCCTGTAACATTTCATCTGTCCATATTTTACCAGTGAACAGGAGCACAGAGGGAAGTGCTCGAAATATATGGTTGCAACGTTCAAATAGTGTTTTATGGGCCTTCTTATATTCATTTCACACTGTGGTATTACAGTAAAAGACATTCATATATCAATATATATCAAAATATGTATAAAGTAATTCAAAGAAATATCGAATTCTCTTATGCCCTCTCTCTCTCTCTCTCTCTCTCTCTCTCTCTCTCTCTCTCTCCGTATACTTAGTCAGTCATTCTAACGACACATGAATGTAAAATATGAATGTTTCATACTTTTATATTCTCTCTCTCTCTCTCTCTCTCTCTCTCTCTCTCTCTCTCTGTTTCCCTCCCCCGACGGGCACTCATATCCCCTTTCGTCCTTTGAAGTTTTTTGTTTTTACTTTTTTACCAACTGAGTCATCCTTTTCATCATCGTCAAGTCCTTCTTCTTCTTCTTCTTCTTCTTCTTCTTCTTCTTCTTCTTCTTCTTCTTCTTCTGCCAAAGGCACTCCCTTAGAGCTATTGGTCTCTTTGCTCTATGGTCTTTGTAGTTTTGCTTAATTTAGCAAAGACAGATGTTACTGACAGTGACTCTGTATTAGCAATGACGTCACGCACATTTGGGTAAAATATGTCATTTTCAATACATATTTTTCAAGTGTGTAATTTTTTTTTTACGAATGAGGACTGTCAAGGAAAGACTAATAAGAATTTTACTTATGGAATTACCTTGGGTATCTACATTTTCTTACTGAGAGACGCCAAGTGGAAAAGAAACGGGATAATAAAGGCAGAAGAAAACAAATGGAAGAAAGTAGAAAGAAAATAATGAACGTTAAGGCTTTATAAAATCCGAGACTCTCCTCTCGAAGGAAAGCAGATTAAGATCGTCATTGAAAGCGATAGTAGACAAAAACACCCGAGTTAAAAAGAGAGTGTTGGAGGAGTGAGCTGGAAAAACTAAAGTTAACAGAACTGACAGCACTGTACAGGTGGCAACTGAAAGTAATTTACGAACGTCAACAGTCGTTTTCGAAATCGTGGACTACTCGCTATTTACTCATTTGTTTAATTTTCTTTCTTTTTCTTTACAAAAACAATGAAATCACGCTTGACGGCGGAACGCTTTTTGTTATATTGGAGACGGTGTTCAAATGCTCATGGTATGCGCACCAGTTATGTAGTTCAACACGCCTCTCCTCCTCCTCCTCCCCCTCCTCCTCCGCCTCTTTTCAGAAGCACCGCTCGGCTCCCCTTCCACCCTCTCTCTCTCTCTCTCTCTCTCTCTCGCTCCTGGTCACTCCTCTTTCCAATGTATTGCTGTTGTTTTAGAATGAGTTGGCTCTATGCCAGCACGGGATCTCGCTTCAAGAGCGAAACCTGGAGTTAGTTGATGGAGATGGCTGTTCATGATAAGAAACAAAAGGAATCGGTTTCGGAGGCTGTTCATGCGAAGGTAGGGAATCTGCAGGGGAAAACTGGAGTTAATATTAAATGACGTACGGAGTCAATAGGGGGAAATCGCTGCTGTTCATGCAAAAAAAAAAAAAAACACACGATACAAAACCTTTCGGTAGGTAATAAAACCCGAAAGAGTGAATTTCCTACCAAAAAAAAAAAATACCCTTCATTTTAAAGATGAAGGGCATTCGTAGGATATGGCCAGCGAAAGTTGCTGGAATGTTGAGTAACTTCTTTCTAACTTCTCCCGCAACTCGCCTTTCTCTCTCCCTGACCTACAATACACTATTCTTATGAAGACACGATCTTCCCTCTCTTGTAGTAAAATACCTGATGGGCAACATCATTGATCCCCCGTGGGTCGGCCCCTACGAAGGTTTATTGATTTTGCCGTCTTCTAGTGGCTTTCAGCTTTTGAGTGTGTGTGCATGCGTGTTTGTGTGTACCTCCGTCGAGTCACTAACCCGCAAAAGTTGCACGAAAGTTGTGACTCTCCAACGTCAAAGTTTCTGTAAATCCATCTGGTCGTTCTTTTCATTTCCTTTTAAGTACTCAAGGTGCTCGTAGAACCTATGGTAAGGGAGTGGCCAACCCTTCCACAGAAGACGAATCATCGAAGCCTTTAATTTGATTTTAAAAATTTCGCTCTGATTTCAGACCTGAAGGAATCCCTGGATGATTTCTTTCTCATGCGAGCTCGCTGGAGGATTAGGCGAGCATCTTTCATTGCACTGACGGACAAGACTGGGCATGCGCTCTACTTCGTCGTGGCTACAGATCTATGGGCAAACTCCAGTTACGAAGTGAGAGGCATCATCCGACCATTTCATTTATAGGCTACGCAAAAGGCCGTTTCTCCTAGCAGGACACAACTTCTCAAAAGTGTAACTATTATTAAAATCTTTTTTTACGAATGTATCCTGTTGCATGGTGAGTTTCCAGAGATTAAAAACTAACGCATGATATTGATCGAGACTTTTTTTTTTTGCGCCATAGCAAAGAGCATTTCTGATGGACATTATTCTGATAATTTAGTGTCAATCTTACGCTCCAGCATCTCGTGTTATATACGTCTAAAAGCCGTGCATAAAACGCGTATTTTTTTTTTCAAACATTCAGTGTTGCTCCCGATATACGGACTCTCTCGCTTGAGGGAAAGCGTCCTATGGTTACTTTAGCTTTAACGCAATTACGCAATGTCAGTGAGAACAGCTCAACCTACGCCGTCGGCACCTTTTGTTGGACACGGGCCAAAAACGTCTAGACTGGGCAACTCTTGGAGATGAGTATTTATTTTGGGAGCTTTAGAAATACGAAATATAAAGCATGTATTTTAAAAGAATGGCAATGAAATTTTGTCTGAGATACATGTCTCCCGTATGCTACATGACGTTGAAATGGGATTCATTGTGCATTGCTGGCGGATTTTGTTTTCCGAGGACTGCGTTCATGCGCGCCCCGTACTTCGCAAAAAAACAGATTTTAATCGTATGAAAATCCCAACAAAAGCTAGATTTTCACTTCGCAGTTAACTAACTGCAGCTTAAAAAGTTCCATTTTGAACCTTTCTCGAAATATGTCCCTTCCTCCCCCAACCAAACAATAAATATGAAACCATGTTTGCAAAAATATTCTACTGTAGAATCAAGCGATTAATATACGGCAATTTAGATTTATCTGAAATGTTATGATCCAAGATTTTATAAATTGCAATATTACAAGAATTTAAAGAACTGTAATATTCCAAGAATTTAGCGAGCTATATATGGCAGCGTAAATTGATTTTGATTGGAATGGGTTTCCTCTTTTTTTGCGTCCAAGACTGTGGCAGCGCAAAACGGGGCGTCGACAAGACTGTTGCTATGCAACTTGTTCACGTCGCGTACGTTTAGTTCCCAGGAGAAAGCGTTGCGCAACATCAGAATGTATGACGCATGACATATGAAAGTCAGAGATAACATGTGTACCGAGAACTCCAGGAGACTATGGCTGCATGCATCCACTGACCTTAACCAAATGAATACGTGCTTAACTTTATGTCAAGTTGTTTAAATGCATATGAGTAATTTTTCTCTATTATTTTGATACTGTAATTAGTTGCCAAACGTCACATATGAAAGCATGAATTTTAGGATACACAGTTTATAACTTGACTAGAAATTTCATTCGCTATTTTATCGAAGTGGAATATAGACATTTTTATTGATCAAGTCTTTACCAAGACAAAGACTTATATAAAGTGATTACCTGCATGGCATTTTTCCAAAAGATATTATTCCTTTTGTTGACTGTCAAGCATAAAAGTTGGGAATGACTTGGAGTAATGATAAGCGATGTCTGAATTCCATTATTATTATTATTATTATTATTATTATTATTATTATTATTATTATTATTATTATTATTATTCATTAGATGAAACCTATTCATATGGAACAAGCCCACCAAAGGGGCCACTGACTTGAAATTCAAGCTTCCAAAGAATATGGTGTTCATTAGGAAGAAGTAAGAAGAAATAAATGGAGATACAAAAAGAAGAGATACCACTTATTAAAAAACAAAAAATAAATTAACAAATAGATTAATAGATAAAAACGCATTAAACTGCAAAAATAATAGCATAAGGGTAGTAATGATTTATGAATCTCTATTACTGGAGAGGGGATGAATTTCTTCGTAGTTAGAAACGCACTCAGTGAAAAGTGGCATACTCGTGTTTACTCAAAATAAAAAGCAATTGAAATGCAAAATGCAACCGCGATAATAAGAGAGGTTTCGTAAGTTATAACAAAAGAGAAAAAAAAGAAAAAAAAAAAAGGACAGGTTGTTGGGGGTCCTGGTAAGAACGGGGGAGGGGGGTGGGGGAGGTTTACCACCTGTCCTTTAACTATCATTTTCAATGAATCCAGCTTATTACTCATTTTCCAGAACTCGTCATTTCCCATTATCTCCAATATGTTCCCCCCCCCCTGTCATTTTTTTCGTTTAATTTTTTATTCCCCTTTTTCATATCTGTGTTTTTACGATAGACGTGATATCTGTGGCTGTTCCCGTTTTTCGCAAATATTTGAGGAAGATATAAGTTCCATTTTCAAGACCTAAATTTGTATCAAAAGAGTAAATTGTGATGCGTTCTCTCTCTCTCTCTCTCTCTCTCTCTCTCTCTCTCTCTATATATATATATATATATATATATATATATATATATATATATATATATATATATATATATATATATATATATATATATATATATATATATATATATATATATATATATATATATATATACATATACACTCAAAACACACAAATATATATATGTCTGTGTGTATTTGAGTATAATTTTTTTTTAACAAAAGTAGAATATATATATATATATATATATATATATATATATATATATATCAAAATATACACATATATATATATATGTCTGTGTATTTGAGTATAATTTTTCTTTTTAACAAAGTATATATATATATATATATATATATATATATATATATATACAGTATATAAATATATATAAATATTATATCTGTATATAAAACTTAAAGATTAGCATCTGATGAAAACTAGGGCTGCAAACTACGAAAAATAAAAAGGTCCAAAATTGAAAATACTTCACTGGTTAAAAACAGATTAGCAATGTTGTAGTTACATGTCTAGGCACGGTTGTTTAGTTCTGGTGGCATACTCGTACAGTGTCTCAAAAATGCCAAGGTCTGAAGTCGATTAAGAGGTCGGCAATTTAGGATGATCAGTTTTCTCTCTGTGTTCTCGAAGTGCACTCAAATTGGGCCTAGTTACCTGTGCAGAATGACTTATTTAGGTGTTCAAACCACCGGAAGATTCTGCCCACGTAAGTGGCATCACAGCCAATATGCTGCCCTTTATAGATGAGGCAGAATTGGTGACTCGTTTTGACTTTGGAAGAAATTATTAACCCTACCTTGTAATCTAAAATATATCTTATTATTATTATTATTATTATTAGTATTATTATTATTACTCAAAAGATGAACCCTATTCATATGGAATGAGCCCACAGGTCCACTGACTTGAAATTCAAGCTTCCAAAGAATATGGTGTTCATTCGAAAGAAGTAACAGAAGGTAATGGAAAATACAGAAAGAGATCAGTTATTAGAAAAACAGATAAATTAAATAATTAATAAACGAATAAAAATTTAAGTAAAATATTAAAATACAAGTTGAATTGCATTAGGGTAGTAATGCATTGCACCTTCGCTTGAACTTCTGGAGTTCCTGTTGCACGACATCCTCAGAGAGGCTGTTCCACAGTCCTGTAGTGGATACTCAGGACAACATTGGATCCCGGAGTTCTGAAAGTGTCTGAATTAGGTGCAGAAGAGGAGAGATATGGTAGTAA
>NC_089746.1:8722194-8739694 GCF_040412425.1 Macrobrachium rosenbergii | reverse complement strand
CTGATAATGAATAGCTTCAATTAATTTTTGGTATTATAGTTTTTAGCTTTCGGATGGCTAGGGAAAGGAATAGGTATTTTACTATATATATATATATATATATATATATATATATATATATATATATATATATATATATAGATAGATAGATATATGTACATATACATATATATAATATATATATTATATATATGCAAATATACACATATATCTACATATTTATATGAATCTCCCCATTAATGATCTGCTTGCATATGTTGCCATTGCCTGTATCATTATACGACGTAAGCTATTTTTTTTATTCTGATAAATATTTCCGTTGACTTTGTTTCCCTTGGTTGTTGAATGGGGATATTATTTTTATAATTATTATTATTCAGAAGATGAACCGTATTCATATGGAATAAGCCTACAGGGGCCATTGACTTAAAATTCAAGCTTCCGAAGAATGTGCTCATTAGGAAGTAGGAGAAGGTAAAAGGAATTTCGAGGAATTATCGAATTTTACTTATTAGCAGTTTTCAGGTTTTTTGTGTATCATTAAACATATCCGATAATGCTAAACAATTTTTTTTAGAATTTTTATTGACAATTTTGTTCATCGCCTGTTTAGATTGGGGTAATTCTAAGCCGGCTGTCCGCGGTGAGCTAGACTGTGGCAATGGCGTTTTTCTATATTATTTTATTCGCTTTACAAGAATTTAAAGTAATATTTTGTCGGCCGGTTGTAACTAAACTGTAATTGACCTTTGAAGACTACACGACTTGAATTGCCTAACGCAGGGTAGGTCTAAGCCGGCATTCCGCGCCAAGCCCGCCCCCTGCCACCTCCATAGCTAATACGGCAAAATTGTAACCAGTAAACACCTCTAGGGTACGTTATGTTGGTATTTTTAGGGGTGTTTCCTGGTTACAATTTTGCCGTATTAGCTATGGAGGGGTGGAGGGATTGCCGCGGAATGCTGTCTTAGACCTACCTGCCTTAGGCAATTCAAGCTGCGTAGTCTTCAAAGGTCAATGACAGCTTAGTTACAGCCGGCCGACAAAATATTACTTTAAATTCTTGTAAAGCAAGTAAAATAACATAGGAAAACGTCAATTGCCATAGTCTAGCTCACCGCGGACAGCCAGCTTAGAATTACCCTTACTTTTTTCGAAATTGAATGCTTATTTCTCCAAGAATACTGAACCAAATTCAATTAAACTTTATTTTGACATCGGGAAAATCACTTTTCTTTGCAATTTTTTTTTTTGCATATTATTTTTGAAGTGATGTCATGATTTTTTTTAAACTGCAAAACAAATGAACCTAGAGGTCGAATTTCTAAATTTCCCAGAGAGAGAATTTCATTATTAGTTGCAGAATAAGTGGTAAAAATTTTAAGCAAATCTCTACAATCATAAGGGCACTCCCCTTCTGGAATCCTCTTTCCTTGACCCAGTCATAGGCCTAACAGAGCAACTATAGCTGAAAACTCACATAATACTCGTCACATTCTCCAAAAATCTTTACACCATCTCACACTCTACCTTTTCGTTCGAACAGGCAACTCCACGGAGGTGTACCTTCACGGGACGCAAATCTGGCTCAACCTTCTGGGCTGCGTCTGGGGGATAATCATCGTCACGTTCGTCATTTTGCCCGTCATTTACCCTCTGAATTTGGGGTCGCTGTGTCAGGTGAGACACGGTTTTTGGTCTTAGTTATTTACTTGATTTCCAGATCAAGTTTATAATTTGTCGTTGTATAAATTATCATTATCATACTTGTTTGCAAACATTTTATATATATACAGTATATATATATACATATATATATATATATATATATATATATATATATATATATATATATATATATATGTGTGTGTGTGTTTGTGTGTGTGTGTGTGTGTGTGCGCGTGTGTTTGTAGTGTGTGGTGTGTACCGTCATAAATTTATGCACATTTAGAACTTAACCTCGAAGTGTTTTCAACTTTCTCTAAGGTTCCTTCTTTTGTGAATGACTGTAACAAATTTTTAATCAGATTTATTTGAACTGCAACGCTAATGAAAGTGTAACTGACAATTGGCATTTATTATTGCGCATCAGATTTATATCAGCAATTTTAATTAATGGGCTTCATTAACTTTATGAACACAAGGACAAAATCTTATCCATGAGAGAGAGAGAGAGAGAGAGAGAGAGAGAGAGAGAGAGAAAGAGAGAGAGAGAGAGAAGAGAGAGAGAGAGAAAGATTAGAATGATCACTTGTTTAAGAAACAAATCTCTTATTTACAGAGACAACTTGCGGGATAATAGTAAAATACAACATTACTTGAAATTGTCGATCTGTTGGGTCCGTTTGTTAGGGTTTTTTTTAGCGGTGCAATTATATTTAACGTACGAAAACTTGCATCAATAAATATTTTGCTAAAGTCTTCAGTAACTGGATATGGTAAATAACACTGCAAGACATGATGAACTGGTGTGTTGGAATGATTTCAATGCCACTGCTACCTGCTGTGCAGTGGCATTGAAATCATTGCAACACACCAGTTCACCATGCCTTGCAGTGTTATTTGCCATATCCTGTAGTTTCTTATTGTCAAAGGACGGTTAGGCCTAATAGATCTTTTTTCTAAGTACCGCAAGAATCTTCGTGCCCTCTGCCTTATAGAGGGGTAGCAGGAAACTGAGGACCATACCTAGTAACGACTCCATGAGACTCCTTGGGCATAAAAATTCTCTGGAGCGATGACGACTTAGAGGACCGCATTAGGGTAAGGCCACACCGGACGCGGCAAGCGTTGAGGTAGAGGCACGACTTGGGCGGGAGAGCAGCGTCAAAGCGACACATGGCCACACCAGGAACGCCACCCTCCCACGCATCACTCTCAGCAGTCAGTCGAAGCTATCCCTCTGTGCAAGCATGTCATTATCGCGTTTGGGTAGGAAACTGCTTTTAATCGGAAACCTAAGTGCTAAACTTGACGATAGACTATAAAGAAGAGTGTGGATTCGCGATTTCAATAAACAGAGAAGGGAAAGAAATGAATTTGACAATTTATATTGCCCGTCTCGTTTATACGAAGACAAATTTTATGAATATTTACGTATGACCCAACGATCTTTTGATTCTTTGCTTGCAATACTACTGTAGAAGTCAGGCTCACAAAACAAACGACGAACTATAGGCAACCCATCTCTCCCGAAGGCCGGCTACTAAAGAGTGTTTTCAACATGAGGGAGGGAAGCCTTCTCGAATTATTTCACTGCAGTTGGAAGAGTTCCATGGCAAAACGATTTAGCCTTACCAGGCAATATAATTGCGGCAAATATGACCTAAAGTTCATAAAAATTCATTGTCCCTTATACTTTCAGAATTAACTAGTATTTGCATGACATATTGTTAAAAAATATGAAAGTTTTTCATTTGAAATATCCCTACTTCATCTTTTAGATTTTGTCTGGTTATCTTTCCAGCTTCATGCATGGAAAAAAATCCCCTCTGTCTTTATATATATATATATATATATATATATATATATATATATATATATATATATATATATATATATATATATATATATATATATATATATATATATATTATATACACACACACACACACACACGAAAAAGGCCCACACACCATTAACTTACCATCAGTAAGCAGTCGATTGCTTATATCTTCCGAATGCTTTTTTAACACAATGTTATTTTTGTGGAGTGGATCACGGGGATTCCACAAAGCTTTCCTCCGAAACCCATCCCCAAATAATTCTTCTGTCGCCATTATGTCCAATCACGACCGACTGAATACGTGACACTTCGGCAACTGATGGAAAATGGTGTGGTCTTGGGCGAAGACGCCGGGAACCGCCGCGGTATTTTAAAACATGTTACATCGCTTGGAGGTAACTGCAGAGGGTCGAGTCTTCCCGCTGGCCCGGTGTGGCCACTCACTTAAGATACGTTACATTTCAAATGGCCGCGGGAACCTCTTCCCTGCAACCTCCACGCTTGCCGCGTCAGGTGTGGCCTCACCCTTAGAAAGAATAGCACTAGCTTGATAAACGACACATTATGCATCTGTCTACATGTCTATCCTCCGTTGCTTGTCTGCTATAAAAGTACTGAACCCGCAGTAATCCAGCAATTAAGGTAATCTATAATGTTTCATTTCGGTCGTTGGTATATCATAATCAAGGTGAAATTTAAATTTTCGTCCTTTTCCTCAGTACCTGGAGGTGCGCTTCAACTCCCGCCCCCTGAAGAAACTGGCTTCCCTCACCCAAATCCTGAACAACATCATGTACCTGGGAGTCTGCCTTTACGCCCCCTCGCTGACTCTGAGCTCGGCCCTCGGGGTCCCGACTTACGTGGCTGTGGTGGTGTTCGGCATTGCTTGCGCCATATACGTCACTCTGGTAAGGAAACAATAGATGGGTGATTTCCTGGACGGTTTAGCGTCAGTTAAGGTTTTGAGGTGTTGTTTTCGGAAGACATGTTCTTTCGTTTGGTCGTCTTTTATCTTTATTAGTAGCAAGAGGCTAAAATAAGCGTGGAGGCTTTTTTTTTTTTTTTATAAAATCAAGAGTAATTTCATTCTTAGCAGAAAAAGAAGACCGAAAGTTAAGAACCACCACATTTTATCAGCAACACCCTTCGTTGTTTGATTTAGATTCTTTTAACTATAAAAAAAAAAACTGTCATGTCTCTTTTAGGTTTGAGAATGTTAGTATGAAGAAACAACGAAACGAGTTGCTAATAAAATGTGATTTTTAACCTATGCTCTTCCCCGTAGGGAGATAGTGCCGCCAGTTCACCTCATGTGGTGCATTGCAGGGATTACTTAAGGTTATTTGCCGCGTGCCTTCGGCCCTTAGCTGCAACCCCTTTCGTATTCTCTTTCTTCCACCTTACTTTCCTCAACCCTCTCCTAACAATTGATTCATAGTGCAACTGCGAGGTTTTCCTCCTGTTACACCTTTCAAACCTTTTACTGTCAATATCCATTTCAGCGCTGAATGACCTCAAAGGTCCAAGTACTTGGCGTTTGGCCTAAATTCTATATTCAGTTCAGTTCAATTTAACCTACGCTATTTTCCTGTTAAGAATAAGATTTTCAAGACATCTGTCTGTTTTCACAAAATATAATTTGTTATTAGCCTGAGTTGGCACAGCACCATTTATACTGTGATGGCGAACTAGTCTTTTATGTCTTTTGCATATCATTTATTGTTATATTTATAAGTTTCCCCGCCTTATCTACTCGACTGCAGGGCGGCATACGAGGCGTCATCTACACAGACATCATCCAGACTCTCATGATGTTCGTCGGCGTGTTTGTCGTCATAGTGCAAGTGGTCTCCGATCTGGGGGGCATCCCCGAAGTGTGGGGCATCGCCGAGAAGGGAGGAAGGATCGAGTTCTTCAAGTGAGATGAATGATGAGTCTTGTCTCCTCTCGAGTCTTCTCTTTCCTGATAGCGACCCATTGCGTATAGAAAACATTCTTTGATTTCTTCATCTTCGAACTTCAGTTTCGAATCTTCTTCTTGATGAGTAACATCTTTCTCACCGAAAAAAAACCATAATTCTTTTATATACAGAAATCATTACTCTTTTCTTCTTTTTTTGTCATTAATGGGACTCTTTCCCTCCTAGATGCGATTTCATAAGACGGACAACGTAACAGGCACTAAACAAGATTTCCAAGAATATCTTTTCAATAACCACATGCAAATTATAACATTTATTTAAATTCTCCCTGAAATAAAGGAAAGCGTACCTGACGTATATTATCCGATGAGAACCCAAAAATATACCAAAGTCTCATGATAAACAACTTTCCTCTTGCAGTTTTGACTTCAGTCCGCTGGAGCGCCACACTTTTTGGTCAGTGCAGTGCCTTGGGTTCTATTTCGTTGTCAGCACCATAGGCATCTCCCAGACGCAGTATCAGAGACTGACATCTGTCAGCACGTTGCCGACGTCACAATGGTATGTCAGATTAGCCTCTGCTGGCTGATGCTTTTACAGATAAAAAGAAGATAAAGATGTCATTAATGAAGAGAAGAATCTCGTAGGTTTAAAGGGCAAATTTTTTGTCTGAATTCCTACCTGTTGTCGCCTTAGACTGGTAATACTAGACCCTAGACTTAAGGTTATCATGTTGGTCTTCCCTTCTCTCAGGCTGTGCGTTGCTTTCCTCGTTGGTGTGAGCATCCTTTGGTCTCTGTTTTACTTTTCCGGCCTAGTGGCGTACGCAGCTTACGTAGACTGTGACCCCGTGACGAGCAGGCAGGTGGAGAAGCCTGACCAGATCCTGGCGTACATGGTAGGAGATAAACTCACTCACATCCCTGGCATGGTTGGGCTCTTCGTGTCCGCTGTGGCTGGAGCCCTGTTGAGGTGAGGACTGATTTTCATCTGGCATTGAAATGTCAAGTTGAAATCCCTTATTTGTTACAGAAAACTGAAATTTTTTTGCTGGGTAATATTGTAGCCATTGTACCGTATTTGAGAGGGGAACTGTTTTCATCCCATTGTATTGTTCTGTCTATTTTTTGTTTTTATTTGCAGTGCCAAAAATAATCCATTTCCTTGACGTTTCTTATTTTATAATTCAGGACCTGTAAGAAGGGAAACCGTCTACCCCCTGTCTATAGACACGTCAGTGGGAGTTGGGAGAAAAGTATTCTTTTGGCAAATTTAATTTTTATCGTTTGAAAAATGGTAGAATCTGGAGTCCATCTAAAACATAGAATTAAAATATGCCGAAACTTAAAGTGAATATTATATCTTTATAGTTTGATATAAGAATGGATTCATGAATAGAAAAATAATACTAAGACCTGTGACAAAAATCTGAAAGTGAAAATTAGATACAATGTTTTGAAAAATAATATCTATTATTATTGACAAAAAATGCTATGATTAAAAGAAATTGACCATAACATTTTAAAAAGTTATTAAAGGGGAATTTTGTGTAGACAGCCAGTTGTAAGAATAACAACTCACATTTTATAAGTGCCTGAGCTAGCTAGTTTTAAGGGAATGATATTTGAAAAAAAAAAAAAAACACTAGTCTAGGAATATAGTTTGGAGAAAAAGACGCGAAATTCTTAACGCCGGAGGCTGAGGGAATACTTCAGATATAAACTTTTCAAACTAAGACTTAATGAGGATGACATCTCCTGAGATAAGCTTGAGAAGGTGCTCTCAGATGACAGTTGTGAAATCTAAACAGCATTTCCTTGGTGACCCATGAGTGAAATAAACGCTGTCAGATGACTCTTAAAACTAGCTTACCCGATAAACCCTATATTTCGATTGCTTACTGCGGCCCTGGAGTCTGGTAAATACGCCAGAGTCAAGGACTGTTAGAAATGTTCAAATGAAAATCTATTTTTTTATCAGTTTTATTTGGGTACCCATTAGTAAATTAAGGAAGTCAGATAAATCATAAAACTATCTTAGCGGATAAACGCTATATTTCAATTGCTTACTACAGCCCAGGAGTCTGGTAAACACGTCAGTCAAGGGCTGTCGGAAATGTTCAGTTGAAAACCTATATTTTTTATACCTTTTATCTGGATATATTTTCGAAATAAGACCAAAAGCCTTAGATCAAAGGTGGCCACCTCTTTACCTCTGCAGTATATGTTGTCAAGGAAGCGGATTTGACTTGAGAGCTGCTCTGAATCGATGTTGGTTGAACATACTCCCTAACAACCTTGTCTACCCTCCGTCACTGACAGCTACCCCTGTCTTGTTTCTTGCAGTTCCCTTTCGTCCTTTGTGAACTCGACAGTTGTCTTACTCTGGGAAGACATCTTCAGTGGCTGGGAATTCTTCAGCAGAATGTCTCACAAAACGACCATGTTCCTCACACGCACACTCTGTAATTGCTTTTGAATTTTGCTTTTTTTTTCTCTCTCTCTCTTTTGCAGTGCTGTCTTTCTGCCTACATGTTTGACAAGCACATACACATTATGCGCTTAAACGTGTATATATGTATTTTTCTTTAACATTTTCCCGTTTTCCAGTTTGACGGGGAATATATGTATATACAGTATATACATATATATATATATATATATATATATATATATATATATATATATATATATGTGTGTGTGTGTGTGTGTGTGTGTGTGTGTGTATACTGTAGACTTATATATATAAATGTAGATATTTTTAAAGTTTATATATATTATATATATTTATATATTTATATATATATATATATATATATATATACATATATATATATGTGTGTATGTGTGTGTATACATATAGACTCATATATATATATATATATATAAATATAAATATTTTTAATGTTTGTGTATATTATATATAGATATATGTATATATATATGTGTGTATGTGTGTGCGTGTGTGTGCATGTGTGTGTGTACGTGTGTCGAGGGAAGTTAGTTGGCGTCCTTAGACTATTCTGATTCCTACTCATGATGCAAAACATTAATTTCTTATTTTTTACCCTAACATCTGTTCGCTCACTAGCAAGTAATTCCAGCCACGACTCTTGCCGTACTAACAATAACAACTGCGTTCTAAAATTCGTAGAAAACAACACCAATGTAACTCTCTAAGAGGCTGCCTTGAATAACCGAATGATAATCATTCTTCTCCACCTTTCTCGCTATGTGATACCTTAAAATAGACTCTAGAGTTCCTTCATATTTAGAGTTACGGATACAGCCCTCAGGCTGGGGAGTTAAACAGTGGGCCTAGCGACACACTGGACACGTCATAGGCATTGGGACCTGTCCCCCACTGGCTGTCGGCCTAAGAAACAGGAGATCAGCGCCAGCCCTATGAGCCTACAGGGGCCCAGGAGGACTTTAACTGTTAACTTATTATCAACTGTCTAGTGAGAAAAAGAAAGTAATTACTGCTGTTTCGAATTGATGAGGAAATCAAGAGTCATGTCTTGAATGAGATTTAGAGGAATATCGATGTGAATTTTCAGAATTGCCTCACGAATAACACGGTTAAATACGTCTATGATTAATGTTGGAATCTCTTACGAAAATCTAGACCTGTATAGAATAAAATCACAATAAATCAGATTACACCACATTTGCTAATAAGTGTAGAGTAAGAATCGAAATCTAAATGAGCAATACATGGTTATCTAGACCTATGTAGAAGAATAAAATCACAATGAATCAGAAGATTTACATCATAAATGCTGATAAGTGTAGAGTAAGAATCGAAATCAAAACAGGCTCTAAATAGCTATCTATCTACGCATGCGCGTCTCCTGCAGGCTGCATCATCGTAGTCATAGCTGTGGGATCAGCCATGATCGTTGAGAAATTCGGGACTCTGTTTCAAGCTGCCTACACCATCTCAGGGTCCCTACTGAGTCCTTTTGACGGTCTCTTCGTCACGTCCATCGCAGCGCCCTGGGTCAATGTCAAGGTGAGGAAAAGAAGAGGCTGTGGAATTAATATTTCCTGTGTACAATAACATCTAAAAGCTCTTTCGTGTACGCTGTAATTTTCAATTCAGGCATTTGTATTGTTGCAAGTAAATAATTGTGGAATTGATTTCTCTTTTGAATATTTGCGGTACTTTGAAGAAGTTTTGTAACAATGATAATAATAATTCGCACTTGAAAGATTACAAAGAGTGAAATGAAACAATCATAGAAAATGAAATATAAACGGGTTCGTACTTTATTGCAATTGATAAAAGTTCATTTATAATAAGGTTTTGATTCACGCTTAATTAGCAAGTTGACTGAAGATTGATGATGACATCTCAAGTTATAGAACCCTACAAACCAACTAATCTTAAGGAAATTACAGTTGTCAAATTTATTTCAATCATAATAATGTTTCTTTATGCCCCATATATGTTAGCCTCAAATTAAATTTAACCTGAGTTTTAGTTGATATCGTTATTATTAGGTTTTACTCCATTTTGCTCTGTTTCTACAAATTATCTCAGTTTGGTTATTTTGTTCTGCAAAACTCTCTCTCTCTCTCTCTCTCTCTCTCTCTCTCTCTCTCTCTCTCTGGTCTTCCACTGACCTTCCATCTTCCCAGGGAATCATAAGCGGGTTCCTGGCAGCCATGTCCTTCAACATTTGGTTAAGTATGAGCAGGATGGCCAACGGAGCAGGGAGCACTGAGCCGCTGCCATTGGCAACAGACGGCTGTTACCCGGAATCCGGATCCTTCCACGAGATCAACTCAATAAATGGTTCCCATTCCGATCCATTCCTCTTGACGTCGGCCTCTAACGCTACGATTGAGACTTCGCTTCGTTCACCACACGACGGGTGAGACTTGTTACCCTGTTTTCCTTCTTAACTGAAAATTGCTTAATATCATAAAATGTCAATCTGGAGAAACAAAAGAGGGCACACCCTCTGAAGCATGACGAAGAATAGTTGAATACAACGTACACTTTAAACTATTCCAGACCTCAGCTGTTTCTCTAACTCCTCTTAACATTTATGACATCTTGGTTTAGATACGTTCGTTTTGACTGTCTTATACGACTCAAAGAGGATTCTCATTATTCAAACAATGTATATTTAAATCCCTGATAAAAACCTTTTGTCTTTTAGAATACACGACTCTAAGAGAACTCTCATTATCCCCCCCAAAATTTGTTTTTAAAGTTTTGATAAAAGGCCTTCCACTTTTAGAATGCACTTTCATTTCCATATATGCAAAAAAAAAAAGTTTTTATAGCACCGCACTTTATTGCTGCCTTTATGTGGTAGTTTCTTTTCAAGGCCATAATTTCTTACTGCTGTCCTAAAAGGAAATCCAGTAACCAAAAAATACGGACAGCGACAACAATGACAACATGAACACCAATAATGACGTTCCTTCATAACTTGCCCAACAAATGCAACGGCGTCCGTCTGCAATTACCAATGTCAAAACGAAGGTCTCGTTTTCAACGAATCGTAATTTCTGTCCAAAGGTGCAAACTGACGCTCATTATCATAACCACATTTTGAATGTGAATTTTATTTCACTCTTTAAAAAACCTATTGCTTCCTTCTTCCAGGCAATCTTACCCAGCCATACTTGATGTGTCGTATTGTTACATCGGATTAATAGGTGTCATTATAGTCTATGTTGTGTCGACTATAGTGTCACTGATTACAGGTGAGTTACCGTAACGCTCAGTATTTCTCATAGGACTCGAGATTGTAATGGTAAACACCTAGCTAAGGAATATTGAAATATATATAGTTTAAACAAATAAACCAACAGGTACACGAAGAAATTCGATATTCAATTAATGATGTAACGTGGAAGTAATCTTTTGGTAATAAAAAAACTTTTGAGTAAATGCCCTAAGGACAGAAAATAAATGGAGGTGTTATGCAATTATGCGTCCATTTATTTACATAAATATGAGGTCAAGCATAACACACACACACATATATATGCATGTATATATGTGTGTGTTTGTGTGTGTGTGTGAGTGTATATGTATGAATGTTTGCCTATATAAGAATTAAGATATTGCTGTACATTGGCGAGGGTACTTTTAAAAAAATAAAGTCAACTAAAAACTAAAAAAAAATAAGCTCACGGAACAAGGCTTCTTCTTGTTAGTAAACAATCAAGAACAAACTGGCAATGGACAATAAAGATGAGTCCGTGGATAATATAAGCACAGTTACCAAAATTGCATCTCCCTTAATCTTTCATTGTAAACACTGCATAACATCATTTGCCAGAAAGTCTATATTTACTTATGCATTTGCCTCTTTGGCTTTTTTCATTATTATCTTTTTTTACGTAAAATTCTTTTATCATTTTCGCTAGTTATTGCCATTTATATAGTGCCATTCTTACACTGATGTATAAAATACTATTATTATTATTATTATTATTATTATTATTATTATCATCATTATTATTATTATTATTATTATTATTATTATTATTATGGTAGGAGTCCCTCGTTTAGGGCAGTGCAATTAAAAACAATTTCTGTTTCAACGGCATTTGACTTGTAGAGTCTTCTCTGTTCTTATTATATTCCTCTCGTCTCCAGGTAAGAAGAACAGAGAAGACTCTACAAACTAAATGCCGTTGAAATAGCACTTATTATTATTATTATTATTATTATTATTATTATTATTATTATTATTATTATTATTATTATTATTATTATTAATGCGTCTTTTGACGTCCTTCAGGGGTGACGAAGCCGTCTGAAGTCGACCAGCAACTGGTGAGCAAAACATGCTTCCGGATATACAGTTGGTTATACAGTTGCCTGTCTCCAGCACAGACAGATCCCCCAAAAACCGGAGTGTCTCCACAGACCTCACCAACAGCTCCGGCTGAAGACAGACCGAGTAAACCAGGGGCGCAGATCGAAGAGACCGTCGTCAAAATTCCCTCGTATTCAAAGGACTCCTCTTGTTCGTTATAGCCTGCTGACCTCTGCTAGTACCAACTGGGCTGAAGAGTTATTGTTGGGAGAGTTCTTGGGACGCTGCCAGAATTCTGCAACACATCAACGACGAAATGAACTTCTTTCCACAATTTCACGTCAGTTTTCTCCATTTTTGAGACCAAACTTGAATGTCCAGTTAGTGAAAAAAAAAAAAAAAAAACAGAAATCTCGAAACACAGACATTTTCCGTAACGATTAAGAAAATAAACTTCGTTCGTTTTGACATGCTGGTAACCTCTCCACGTTGTACTTTTTGTACTTTCTCAGAGACGTGGAGAATCGTTCGTCAGCCTTCAAAACATTCCAAAAGTTGTTTTGACACTTAGGTATAGGCCTCTGCCACCGAACTCCCAGAGTAAGGGCTGCATTCCTCTAGCTGAATGGTTCCTAAAGTTTTTATTGTATTGTTCAAAATAAATTTGTTCCTCTTTTGGTTTCACCTTTGTGTGCTTCACGGTTCTGTTCTGTTGTCCCGTTTTACCATTATAAACACCCTGCGCTTTTTTCATATTGTCGGTTTTGGGTCTTCTAATTTTTCTTCATAATTGTCAGTACTTACCTCTAGTTGGTAATGTGACTTTCGAAACCATCAAAGACAGAAGAAGAGCTAAAGAGAACGAAATTTAAAGCATTGCATAAAAAATTACTTCTATGTCCTATTCAATACCTCTTTGACACCTGACCCACGTCCGTTACACTAATGTGGATTCTGGAGACTAAAGTTCTAATTAAAGGCAACTTTGTCGATGAGATAAGATGAACAGAATCCATATATATAATGGAAATAGCCTGGTTGAAATCTCGTCCAGTTTCTTTTGAAGTGTAAACATATATATATATATATATTTTTTTTTTTCTTGGGTTGTAAATATTCTATATGTACTTCTTAGTATATTTTATCATTTTACTGGTTTTTAAGATAATGACTGGAGCGCAATAAAGTTTTATTTGGAGGGAATTTTGACTCGTCCTTGTCCCTGCCCTTCTCTCTCTCTCTCTCTCTCTCTCTCTCTCTCTCTCTCTCCACACACACATATATATAGCCTACATACATACATATATATATATATATATATATATATATATATATATATATATATATATATATATATATATATATATATATATACATATTCATACATATGTGTGTAAATACATATGAAGAAACTAATAATCTTAGACTTAAAATGTAGATATACTGTATAGCTTCATTTCTCTCTCTCTTTCTCTCTCTCTCTCTCTCTCTCTCTCTCTCTCTCTTTAAAAAGATCCCCGCTCCATAACAAAACTTCAGTAACTTATGAAACACAATATAACCTTCTTCACTTTAAGAAGGATCACGAAATGCGTCTTATCAGAATTCCAATAAAGGTCTCTCTCTCTCCTTCCGAAAAGCAATATATACTAACCCACAATTTTGATTCAGGAAAAGGGAAATATATTTTCATTAGAGTTTATATAATGTGGGAGTCTTTGCAAGGGAAAACGAGACGCCGGTTGGCTCTTGGAAGCGAAAGATTCCCCCTCCCCTCCCTTCCCCCTTAATAAGGTTCGGAGGCTCAGAAAGACAATAAAATCTCTATTTCCATCTCTCTATCTCTCTCTCTCTCTCTCTCTCTCTCTCTCTCTCTGGTCGTTAAAATTTTGCAACATTAAATTATTCAGCGCCGCTGTGTTTATTAACCTTCAAGTCTCGTGCATTTTACGTCGTCAACAAGAATTTATGACGGTTTTTTGCCGTCTGGATTTACTAAAATGGTGGCAATTTGGCCCGAGAAGCTTTTATTACCTTTTGTCATTTAGCCTTGGGATATGGATATCTGATATATGAGCAGCACTACGTGCGCAAGTGTTCACAGTTAATCTGTTTCTCGAGCCCATTTGTGGTCCATTTCAATTCACACTAGACCCATGAAGTCTATTAATAATCATATCATATCTCAAGACACTTCATTTGATGTGTCTTAAGGTTCTGGTGAAATAAAGAATTGTATAACTTTCAGTACCAGTCACTGCAAGTGTATAATCAGCTCACCAGTTTAAAAAAGTTGCAAGCCATTCATAATTAGCATCAATTTTAGGATTTTTTTTTATCTGCTAAGCTCTAAAGCGTCAAGTTAGATTTTATGTGATACATCCACAGGGAACAGATGAGATTTGTAGAAACGGCGAGATTTAAGAAAACTGTTGGGCTGGATTAAACTGGCCTTGTGCCAGAAGAACCTCTATCTCGTATGACCAACCAATAATTTTGAGGAGATCAAGTCCCGTAGCCACCAGCGAGCTAAGTCAACGGAGGCAGACAATAGACCTTCGATAAAATCAAGAGATGAGTAGTCTCGACCATCGATTGACCGACTACTTATAGGCTAAATGGTTCTGACAACAGATGCCTTTGCGAAGGAGCTTTGGTCCCAGTGTTATAGAGAAAGATCGTCTCATTTTCTTACGGTTTTGAGTATTCTTTCTGGCGGCGCTGAAACCTGGTCCCTGAGCTATTTTTGATAAAAGGTTTTTGGTAATTTTCAAGTCTTTGTGGTCTTCGCACCAATGGCATTCTAGGACTAGGTCATACTTTTAAGTATTAAAGATGATTCTACTTAATATTTTTACGAGCTGTTCATGAGAGTAAGAGGTTGTGCTGGCACAAGGCCAACATAATTCAACGGGTGGAACAAATATCTTATGGTCCAGTGGTTTCTAGCCTTGCTTCACCAGCCATAGCTCAAGATGGATCCCAGGCGGGAGAACGAGGTAGTGAGAAGCGCTTTAGTTTATTGACCAAAGTAGTGAGTTCTGTACCTTGTTGTTAGTCGATTACGGAGGATGGTAACCAGGGTGTAGAAAAGTTAAGTATATCTTAGTTTAACCAGACCACTGAGCTGATTAACAGCTCTCTTAGAGAGGGCTGGCCCGAAGGATTAGATTTATTTTACGTGGCTAAGAACCAATTGGTTACCTAGCAACGGGACCTACAGCTTATTGTGGAATCCGAACCACATTATAGCGAGAAATAAATTCCTCTTATTCTTCAATGGCCGGTCGGGGATTCGAACTCTCGGCCAGCAGAGTGCTAGCTGAGAACGGAACCCACCCGCCCAACGAGGAACTATAACCAGGGTGTAGAGAGACATGGGGATAGAAACTTCATTCCAAAAGACCTATTGGGAACTGTAAGGATAACATAAAGTCTTGGGGGGGGTGTGTTGGCGGGAGCAAAGCATACAGATGAAATTAATGCAATGCATTTGACGTCCACTGCAACCCCGATTAAATAACTTCTGGTAGCTACCCCATATTTTGATTACATATACCCTTTTCTGTTCTGGGCTGCTTCACACTTCCTTTCATAGGGAGAGTAATAAATTTTCATAATAAGTCAGTACGGTCATTTTTTTTACGAAATTACATTTTGGGGAGAAAAATCCCAGAATGTATATTATCTGAGATGAGAATATTACCATCGGTCTAGATCAGACACCAACAACAAATGAGTGCCTAGAGTTAAAATTGTTGATCTCTTATATATCTTCAATTCTCTCTCTCTCTCTCTTTCCCTCTCTCCCTTGGTCAGATGATCGGTGTTCAGATCTGATATTAATCAGGGGTAATTGGTCTTCGTTGCAATGTTTGCATTGTTAAGAGTCTTTATTTGTAATGAACCAAAACGCAATTACTTGCTCCAAGGCTGAATTCAATTTAGATGTTTACCTCGGAAATGACGTCACCGATAGCCTCCTTACGCAAAACAACATTACTGATGTGATGAGTAATTGAATCCAAAATGAACAGGTGTATGCTTTGGGTGACAACGAGGTCGTTCTTTTCATATGGTAATTCGAGCAATGTCATTTTGTGTGTGTGTGTGTGTTTTCCTCTGAGATTTCTTTCGAACAACAAAGAAAATTGGATGTAAATCGAGTTCCGATTCTGTTTTGTCTACATCAAAGCTCGCGGTACTAAAGAGATAAAACGAACTGATTGAAAGGAAAAAAAAAATGCGCTAAATTTCGACGGTAACTTCGTTGATTTTTCATTATAGGCTTTGCCCTTCAAAGCTACTTGCGTTCTATTTAATCCCCACATTGATTATTTCCCGTTGATGCAAAGGCGGATCAAAGATGAAGCCCAGATTGATGTATATCGCTCGTCGAGCAAAACGTTTTACCTGGAAGCATTGCGTTTGTCGGCTGGTTTAGATCAATCTGGTTTAGGGCCGCACGCTCCCTTGCTGTGAGCGAATGAAGATCACAATGCGTGGAAGGGGCTATGAGGTTTGGTGTAGACCTCAGGACCTTACCCAACCAACAGAGACGAAGCTTGACATTTCGTGATACCTTCGAGACAAAAATGCCCGGCTTATTTCTACCTCGTACAACATTTTGCCACTTTCATGTAAAGTTCTTACTTTTTTTAAAAGTTAAGTCTCGTCACTTTTCCTGCCCATATACTATCATATCAAGTTTGTCACATGCAGTATCGTCACAAAGTTCGTTATGAAATGTAGGAAATAGTAATATAAAAAGAAAGACATCGAGTAGAGAGAGAGAGAGAGAGAGAGAGAGAGAGAGAGAGAGAGAGAGAGAGAGAGACTTTCAATTTGCAATTCCATTGCAACTCACCAGATGATCTGCTACATACTTGCTTCATTTGATATTTACGTCAGATAGAAATGTCAGTCACAGAACATTAAAAAAAAAATGTCATCAGGCCTTCCAATCAATCCCTAAATCCCATAGCGACATAATTAGAAGCTAATTATCAAAGGTAATTAACTGTAAAAGCCGGTTAAAAGTTCTCCTGTTCTGAGTTTTTAATTTTTACTCATTTTTGATAATCGCGTATTTTTGTTGTGGAGTCTGAAATGAGGTCGGGGGAGGTCATCCTCTTTGTTACGTCACAGAAAATTCAAGCCAGCGGCATTTCTTGCTTGGCATTTTAGGATGCAAGTGTTCGTGCATTTTCATCAATTTATGCAAAGCGATTTCACATACTTTACCTCCTAACAGTTACATGCTTCCATACACACACACACACACTC
>NC_089746.1:8707194-8714694 GCF_040412425.1 Macrobrachium rosenbergii | reverse complement strand
TTATGTTATAGCAAAAGATGAAAATGTTTATGAACTTACAATTAACTGGCAGTAATATAATTTAATAAGAATAATATTTAAAATATAGAGATAGAGAAGGCTTAGTTTAGAGGCTTCAGTAAACTGAAATAAAACGAACATGGTGATGATGAGTGACCTTGACAAACACAAATGAAATTTTCCTAACTTACATTCAGAGGCTACCGTTAATTTTAGGTCAATTAACTCTGACTGGCCTATACATAACAATTCAGACCTTGGCATAGGCTAATACAAGTGTACCTCATAGACCTAGGCTAATATTCTAGGCCTATTCTTAGCTAGAATTGGTACTTGACGTTGGGGACAGACGAATCTTCATTTTTGTGGTTAGGGTTGGGGGAAAGGCTGACTCCCGCGGGTTCTTTAATATTTCTTAGTTCTTAACAGTAGGTGGATGAACTGTGAAAGCTACTTATTCCTAGTTGTATTCCTTCCATAAGTGCTCCTTCTAAAACTGTGGTTCTTAAACCTCCCTAAACTGGTACTTATACTGGTACCTTATACTGGTTCCCTGGTACTGGTTCCCTGCAATACATAAAGTTCATTTAGGACAGCAATCTTGTGCCAAACAGCATGCATTCCTTAGCCTAGGCTATACTGTACTCATGCCTAACTTAACTGTTACACTGCACAGTTAACATGGCTTTACATGCATAACATAGGTGGAATTTAACTCCATAATTGACATTTTCATAAACTTATGGAAGAATATGGCACATTCTTAGCCTATGGTTGGTGGTATAATTGCAACCACATGCATGCTCAACATGGTGCAACTTACGTAACATTACCATAACAATTCTTGTTAATTTGTTGTTACTTCAAGGTATAAATATAAAGGAACACTATTAAGTGTTATGGCAACATGTGCATTATAAAGTAAGACAAGTGCATAACTTTTACAAGGGAGACACATGGTATTTCAAATGAAAACAAGGGAAGCTACATTCGTCTCGAACAGTGTGATTTGAGCTTACTCAACTATTACTACGCACTTAGTTACATTTACGCACTTACGTACGCACACTCGTTCATAGACAATCTCAATTTCGAGTGGTTCACTTAACGTCTCGATGAGATGGAAACCAATACGTTTTTCCAGTCTACCAATTATGAAGGGCATTGTCGTTTATTTGAATGAAGGATTTCCATCATTGAAAGACAACTATAGGAATATTTCGATTATTATCGACAACGCAAAAGTGAAGTGGGAAAAGTGGCTAAGTGGCTATGGATATGCTATCACTGACACTGCATGGAGCAGCTACGTTGCTTTCAAAACTGTCTTTCTGTAATTGCTTAGCTGGTGGTACATAGCTCAAGGCTGATAAAGACTGCTTAACAGAAATTAGTATTGGGCGGAAGTTCACAATCAGCACTGTATACGATGACAATACACCGGAAGCACACCAACTATTAACATTGGTATGTCCAGCAGAGCAATGCAGATGTTGATCTTGAAGCCAAAGACGAAGGAAATGTTATGGGTCAATGCAAACACTGTTTTACTTCTATCTATAAACATAAGGGAAATTAAATCTTTTATTGCGTAGAGACCGCAGACAACCGAAGAGAAAATCTTATCACGGAAGAAAACAGAACAGTATTTGATAAATGATTTGAGAGGATATCGCAGACAGTGTGGTGAGAAATGCTGAAATGTCGCTCATACATAACCAAATTTTTCGATGCAGTACTGAAGAAAATATTATGCGATAAATGGGTAGGGGGAATATATTTCTACTTAACTTCTCTAGGCAGCATAAACAATAACTAGACAGTATTCTTTTTCCCAGTTTATAATCTTCTTTCATTTAAGAGGCTGAAGGTCATTCGCACCCTCGCGGTTACACGCCGCCTGTCTTCCTTCTACCCTGGGCTGGAAAAGGGCAAGAGAATGCCCGTCCGTTGTCCTTTGATCACAAATAAGTCCTCGGTAATTGAATCTCCATAATCAGAACAACTATCTCTGAGACCTCTTATTTTATATGTAATTCGTATATATTTAAAAATGTGTTCGCTGTGATTATAATGAGAAAACGCACCATTCAATGAATCCTGTTTTCTTTCAGATGGCGAAGAAGTGGGGCCGAGGGGAGTTCTGGGGTCTGGGGTCCAATTACGACCCGGACTGGGTCCTGACGGAGGAGCAGAAGAAGTTGAGAGACGACCTCATCGACCTCTGCAGAAGAAAGATACGACCTCAGGCAGTAAGTTGTGAGAAGGAATCCCGTGCGTCATGGATTTTTTTATGGTTTATTGTAATGAGATTTTCCTCTCAGCCTGACCGGACCCCTGCCACCTTCCGGGAAAAAAAAAACCCTTTGGTGGGGGCTTCCTTAAGGGGGTGCCGTAGCTCCCTCTGGGAAGGTACCTCCAGGAGAGGGGCTAGCAACCCTCCTTAAGGGGAACCTTCCTTAGGAAGCCTTGGCCTCTAAGTATATGGTGAAGGTCACCTTCGGAGAAGCTTCTTGGCTTGGCAGGAGACCGGCCTCCTTACTGGTTGTGGGCAGTTCCTGAGTTGGGCGTCCCTTAGGGGTTTGCGTGACTCCGTCTTAGCGAGAGGCCCTGATGACCTCGATATTGAAGCTTGATATTTACATCGACTACTTCAACAAGAATCAAACAATAATTTAAAAAATCAGTGGTATCCATTATAAGGCAATCCTTTTTTATAATTGAATGAAACTTCTTTCATATTTAATTAAAACTACAATCTTTTTATTTTATAAAACTTGTGTAGAAAACAAAGGTGTACCAATGCCATAACGACAACCAAAGTATGGGCCAGACTGCCTGAGGACTTGAAATTCTCAAGGACATGATGAATAAATGCAGTCAAAACATTCTTTCATACTTGCACTCCGTGACGAATCTCACAACTTAGTTGCGACATGACGAAACACATCTGTCAATCAACCATCAGGGCAATCCAGTGCCTTTTGATAAAATTCTAAAGAAATTTGCTTACACAAGGACTAACACAATAAACCGAAATCCATAAGCTATATGCCATAATTACTCCTAACATTCATAGCATTTTATATTATTTTCTGTTCTTTTCTAACCTTTTCGATACTGATGAGCGAGATTAAATTACTCTAATGATAATGGATTTTCATACAAACACACATACAAACATACACATACACACAGATAACTTCTCGCTTCCTCTGCAGGTCAAAATGATTATTTTTTTGGGCCAGTTGTTAAAACGATTCTCTTCCCTTCGTCATTGTATAACACTATACTCTCTCTCTCTCTCTCTCTCTCTCTCTCTCTCTCTCTCTGAATCAATCCACTCGTTGCTCTAGACCAGGGCTTTTCAACCTTTTTCTCCCTACGTACCCTTTTGGGTATTTTTAATGTCAATAATGTACCCCCTTCACTTTGTATAAAGTAGAAAAACAAAACAAACGCAGAAAAAAATATTCCATTGTGTATATTTGCAAGTACTGTACTGAAGGGAAGTAAGTACACAACTCTCCTGACATAACCAATAATATTGTAAACACAAAGAATTTCATAAAAAATAAAGAAAATTGTTTTTTTATAATTATTTACCTGTGGCTATCAGTCAATGTGTGGCCAGGCCCCTAACCCTAACGAACCATGGGGAAAGCGTACCCCCTAACTGACCCTTGGTGTACCCCCTGGGGTACGCGTACCCCAGGTTGAAAACCCCTGCTCTAGACGCATCACATGGGTCAAGAGCTATGAGTGTTCGAACACATTCAGGCCCAAAGACGACCTCGACGTTGCTCCTTCCTCAGGTCGAGCATGACCAGAACTACACCTTCCCTCGTGAATCGATGAACGCCTTGGCTGAGCTGGGTCTTTTGGGGCTTCTCGTTCCTAAGGACCTCGGAGGGAGGGGCGAGAATCACGCGTGTATGGTCATGGTGGTTGAGACCATCGCCAGATATGGTTGTCCCTCTACTGCTATGGTATATGGTAAGTATGTCAGTCTGCATGGCATTGCTGTGAGGATCGTCATTGTTCTGTGGACGTAGCCTTTCGTTTTTAACACAGTACAATATATTATGAGTCTGTCTTCAGAAGAGAATTGATCTTGAAGCCTGCCATAAGGCTACAGATCCAAAGGCTTAATTTCGAGTTCAATAACTTTAAGAGATTGTAATTTTTACATATTTCTTTTGCGTAGAAGATTCTGATATCAATATTAACTGTAGCATACGAATCTACTGTTGGGCAAAGACTAAGACCTTATAATCAGAGTTATAATAAGCATTCCTTTTGCACGTGTATAGCATTCAATGTAATTTTATTCACTTTCAGTTTTACTTATCAAGCGAAGCCGTTCAGGTCTTTAGATATCAAAACAGACGCAGGATAGCAGCCTATTCATAATTTGCATTGCTTTGTTATGTTTAAATCTTCCTGCTATGTTATTTGTTTCAGTTATGCATCTTGTGGCCACAGTCTTTCTCGTCACAAAATACCACGACAGTTCAGAGATCCGTCAACTTTTGAGTCGCCTTGACCGAGACAAATTTGTGGGGACCACTGCATTTTCAGACCCAGCCACAGGTGAACAATAGAATGTTACCATACGAGTCTGTCAGCCAGTGCCTATAACATTTTCATCTCTCTAAGTGCATATTTTCATCATTTGACAAACCTCTGCATTTCACGGTAAATAAATCTGTTCACAGGTGGACACTTCTGGTACCAAGTCTCTTGTAAAGCAAGGATGGTAGATGAAGATACTCTGCAAGTCTTCAAGTATGGTTCCTGGAGCACTAGTGCTGGTCATGCCGACTGGTACACCGTCGGCATCAACAGTCCAGGTTTTGATGGAGATCATACCAATTTGGCTATTCTCATAGCCTACGCGGTGAGAGAATACGTTCTTATTTTACAGTTAGCTGGTTTTGATGGCCTGGTGCAAGAGCTTCTCTTTGCTATCCGTTTTGATTTGGAAGCTTTTAGAAGTTACTTTCCGCTTCTATTTTGTTACGGTGAAGTGACTGAGCCTTTGTGATTTTTATAAACCGATTGAGATCACAGCCGGTTAGAGTTTCTTCCCACGATGAGTATTTTCAAATCCCATACACGATATGTAGCCTGTATCATTCGCTTTTCAAATCCAAGTTTGCATAACCTTACCTTTGCTTTAATATAATAGAATTTAGAGTAAAAAGCCCATGTTTTATGTATGTATACATTAACCAAACATACACCCACTTACACCCTCATGCATGTTCACACAGTTATATATATGTAAAATAATCCTTCAATTATCCGGATTAATAGAGCCGAGGTCCCGTAGGACAATGACGAAATCCGGATAATAGCGAGTAAAAAAATCTAGGGGTGTTCAAGGGCAACCCCATACCTTTCCCCACTTAACCTTGTCAATACCACAGCTGTAAACACTCAGTATGCTTATAAACAATAAGCATCAAACTTTAACCCTTTCGCTGCAAGCCGGTTATTGCCACTAGTGATGAGATGATATACATAATATATATACCGGTATATATATGTATATATATATATATATATATATATATATATATATATATATATATATATATATATATATATTTATATATATATGTATAGAGAGAGAGAGAGAGAGAGAGAGAGAGAGAGAGAGAGAGAAGGAGAGAGTGAGAGAGAGAGAGTGAGAGCACTAAACAATGATTTCATATTAGCTTGCTTAACCATTCTTATATGTAAAATTTAATGGTGACTATTCTGCTGACCATACCTATTTAAGATTTTCCTTTATTATGAAGAATTCACTTCTAACGGGGTTGATTTCAATTCCAGGATGAAGTCAGAGCATACAACGATGAATGGAAGGCTTTGGGAATGCATGGGAATATGTCTGGACCTGTCATCGTGGAGGGGAAATTTAAAACACAGCGAATTGTTGGAAAAATGGGCAAAGAAACTAAATTGGTAAGAGAGATAAAATATTGTACCCAAAGGTCACGGAAGTTTTTGACCGTATAAAGATTAAATTCACTGACATAGGTTGGACTCGTTAACCATTTATTTAGGAATCTGATGAGAAAACTTGATCCTTTAATCGTATTCACTGAAAGAAGTACATTCTACACATAAAAGAAGTTCATTCTACTTATAAATTGAGAAGTACATCCAATATATAAATTGCTTATTTTTCAGTAATATCAGGGAATATATAGAAACCTGCTTAAATGAGATTTCAAGATCAAAGACTGAAATATTTCACTATACATGAAATATTCAAATTCATGATCAACACCCTTATAGTTATCATGTAATAATATAAAACCTTTCTCTGTAACAGAAAAAGCCCTCTCTACTTCCATTTATTTTTTCCTCACAGGCTATTGAGGAGCTTGCCTCCATGTTTAATCTAATAACAGCAGGCTGCTGGAATGGAATCTCTATGGGCTGCCTGGACCTCGCCAAAAAGCACGTCACCCGGAAGGGCCACGCCGACCTCGGTTTGCGCATCTGCGATTATGCCACCATACAGGTTGAGTAAACAAGATGAGCCTCAGGCTCTCTGGTCTTGGTCTTCATTTGTGTCTTTCCTCCATGATTTTTAAGATTGTCGGCGTCTTTTGTGCCTTTTCTGTTTACCCGTCTGGTCTTCCTGGCTGGATTTTTTTCTTTGATTGACTGGATCGTCACCTGTGCACTTCTTCATTAGTTTCTGGGTCTTCGTCTCTGCTTTTTCTATAATTTTCTTGGTCTTTATCTCTGATTTTTTCCCGTGTTCTTCACGTGAATAAAAAATAATGAAGATTTTCTTCTGTCAAGACCACCTGACCAAAAAACGTCTTTAGAATATGTCTGCAATATCTAACCAATAATATCCCTAAGGTGAATCAATCAGCTTCTTATTTAGTCGTATCTACAGAGCTTTTGACTATAGATTAACCAAAACTTAAGACTATGTCCTCTGCTGAAAATTTGAAAGTCCTACAAAATATGTTGATTATTTTCCCTTTTTTCACATTGCCAGGACTATTTCGGGGAGAGTCTTGCCCAAACCACTGCCTCCAGGTTGCAGACTTTCATGATGGCTCAGCACCTGGATCAGGTGACAGGTAACTGCAACTGGGAGAAGCACACGGATCCAAATTTTACGCCAAGGTATTGTAAACTATCTAGTGCATGCGTAAATATACATTCGTACTTTTTGTGAAGTGTTAAGACTTCTAGATAGTGTAAAACTTACTTATACATATAGATCTTCAGTCTTTTTGTCTTATTTTCAGGCGCAATGGTGAAGCATGGACGGGGCAAGTCAAATACATCGCCGCTCAAATTCTTTACCAAGTTTCAGACAGAATGTTGCAGGCCTGTGGAGGAACAGGTTACAAGGTCTGTCAGCTAGCTCTTGTCTGTTGACATTTCCTATGATCTCAAAAAGCAAGTCTGTACCATGTCATGTAAGCCTTACTTGTTTTAGCAGTATCAAAAGTAATTTAG